>NC_084826.1:13811806-14057892 GCF_958449725.1 Rosa rugosa | reverse complement strand
AAAACAATCCTGCTACAAAGAGCAAGCATGTGCTGCTAACTGGTGTGCTACATTATTCCCCATTGCAATTGTTGATCCAAGTCATTCATTTTTAGTAATTATTTGAAAATTATATCTACTAAAAGATTAAGGAAATAATTGAATCTCTTAAGGGTGCAGCTATTGTCACCCTACCATTTTCTTAGTTAACCCTACAAATATTTGAATTATTGAAAGACTATATTACCCAAGTGCAAAATGACTAATAAGTACATTAATTTTCTAAAATCCAAATATGTAAGAAAAAAATAAATATATAAGTAATTAATTAAACACAAAGACTACTTAATTTCTCATTGGATAACATTAATCTTTATATTCTCCACCCAAATTTGAATTTATTACTATTTTTTTGTCTTTTTGTTGCCTCCTCATCGTTAATTTGTTATTCAATTCACAAAACCATTACCTTTAACTTAATCAAAATCTTTGCAATATTCTTTATGAACACTGAAAGTAAAAATTTAAAACACGAAGAAGAAAAATCAATCTCTTCTTCATTTATCATAGTTGTAAATTTACTAATCTTTTTACATAAATTAAAATAGAGAACATTGAAATTGAAAAAAAAAATTAACAAAATGGGAGTAAATCAGATTATGATTTTATTAGAAAACTTTAATAAATTTTAATTTTTTTTTATGAGTATAAATTAAATGAGAGATTTTCGCTAAAAATATTTATTTTTTAATTGGATATGTCATATAAGGATATTATTGGAAAGAGAAATGGGTTAAATAACTAAATTTAATAATTAAAATTAAAATGTAGGGTGTAATGAGCAAGTAAGGTGAACAAAGAAAATGGTAAGGTGACAATAGCCACACCCATCTCTTAATCATTTAAAGATATCAAATAAATAGACAGTTCATCAGAGTATAAGTCTTAGCAAAACCGCCTTTTTATTTGATAACCATTAGGTGACTAATAGATTACCAATTTGATTGTTTTTTTTGTACAAATTAATGATCTTTAACTCTACCTTTGAGAAAAAAGGACTACGTCTACCAATTTTGTACAGGAATGCGACTACAGCTACGTTGTTCTTCCGGCTGTGGTGAACCATGTGCAATTCCAAATCATAACTGATAAAGAGAAGTCTGTTTAGACATATTGGAGGAAGCATTTTGGATTTTTCAAATAGAGAAGCAAATAAGAGAAAGAGAGACCTTCTGCCATTAATGAAATGTTCAGAGGATCTGTGCCAATGGCATTGTTTGAGGAAAAAAACAGTGCCATTGATCTGAATTGATCCTGCATCACCCTCCCATTCAATCTGCAACAATTGAATATAAAAAAGAATTAGTAAAATAAAAAGGATTGGGGAAATAGTTAGCAATGAAAGAAACTATTTTAAAATTTTTCTGCACCGACGAGAAAAAGTACAGGAATTTAAAATTGGAATTCCATTTGTCACCTAGAAAAAGATTGTAACAATATTTGCTAGGCACTAAGCTTCCATACCGCAATAGCATGACCTTCATTCTTCATAGTTGCATTTGAAGGCTTATAGCTCATTTTAAGATCATATACTCTTGAGATTGCTTTTCTAGCGTGCTTATCCGACAAATCTATTGGCGATTGCAATTTTCCATCTTTGCATGCCTTCCATTCTTTCTTAAGGTCTCCCCAGTGCTCTGGTCCCTTCTTGCTCCCTTTCCTATAATTATACCCTATTTCTTCCACTGCAGTACCAAAAACAAAATTAGCTCAGTACGTATCGATTATGATGATAAATTCATGTATTATATGTTTTGGCATTACCACCATGGCCAGCTCTGATGGGTTTGATTGGTTGCCAGTACAGAAGAAAAAGAGTGAAAGCAAAGAACTGAAGATGAGTTTTCATTGATCTAATCATCACTACGTCTGCAAAGAACAATGGATACTTCTAGCTAGATAGTACTAATTGTGCAATAGTATATATACAGCTCTTGGATTAGTGCAATCCATTTATACTTGATGCTTACTGTACTTGAACACACATGCATTGACTAGTTCACTTCTCCATTCCTTGATTCATGTTAGTTCGATCTATCTCTCCTTGCTAAATATAGACATCATAAATCCTTGACTTTTTCGCGTGATATCTTATTTGTTCTATAATCTGCAACAGTTGGTTATTAGAAACTGCTAGATTTGCTAGATCCTTATAATAAGCTAAAAATTCCACGGGGGCTACAAATTTTGGTATTCAAAAACTGCTTGATTTGCTAGATCCATATAATATGGGAAATTAATTTCCATTGGGGCATTGGGCTACTGTATTCGAAAACTGTCATGATAAGTATGGTGAATCCCACTGGCCACATGCATGATGCGACACTAAAGCAAGAAAGTGAAGAAACACAAAGAGGAACCATAGTCATTCTGTCATGATAATTTTTGTTTATTTTTTTATTTTTTTTGTCAATAGAACTTTCGTTAAGAACAGAAGAAACAAACGGAACATTATACAAAGGAAAAGAATACAAACACACTAAAAACTGAAAACATGAACTATACTAGAACTTCTCAGCAGAAACAAAGAAAACTAAGGAGCAAGATAAAAGAAAAGAACTTAAGAGCCGGTCCAGCGTCATACAGAACTATACGGGTGAAGGTAGAAGGTGGATGATTAATCCAGTCAATATATAGGGCACATCCGCCTGCGTGCCAAAGAAACAATATGATCAGCTGCTTGATTGGCTAGTCTATTGGTCCAAACCCAGCTAGCATGAGGAATTGCAACTAGGATCTCTCGAATATAATGCACCAATGGAGTGATAATTCAATCCGGTAACAAGTCTATTCTGTCATGATAACTTTTGTTAAAACATTCCTAAATTCATTTAGGCACAATGCTACTTTCAATTATCACGAGTACTACTTTGACCTATCGTGAATCCCACGGGCCACATGAATGATGCTACACTAAAGTTCTCGATGTATAAGTGGAACCGAAGTCATCCTCTCATGCATGATAACTTTTGTTAAAACATTCCTAAATTCATTTAGGCACAAGGCTATTTTCAACTATCGTGATATATGTCTGAGAGCATGGAACTTATCTCTTATTTATGGCTAAGGTTTACTTTCAAGGGTTCTTCGGTGGTGCCTTAATGTATTAGTTCATTAAAATTTGTAATTGCATCTGGACCATCCATTTTATACAGATAATAGATGCGCATCAACCACACGTGATTGTGGGTACTGAGTATAGTAGGTTTCAACGATGCAATTTCAAAATTTTAAATTCAAACATTGTGCGGGAACCATCACCATTCATCTTTCTGAGTTTGAAAGAGGGAGATGAGAGTGAAAGAAAGAGAGGATAGCGAGACTGCAAAGATATGAAGAGGAGAGTGAAAAGCCGACCTGACCGGTGAGATTGCAAAGAGGACAGAGATATGGAATCCAAAATAGTATTTAGAGAATATAACAGCACTCTGTTCACGAAATCCGCAGAGTGAAAAAGATAAATAGTTGAGACTTGAGTGGCTTAAGTTGTTGATTCTTCATACTATGAAAATTAATTAAAATCAAAGTATACATACCTTGAGACTGAGAGGCTTAAGTTGTATCGGACATGAAACTACTTGCAAGATTTAGCTTGGCCGCTATTCACCTGTGGTGTTACCTGCTCAATTGGTAACAATTTGAAATTAAGAAAATAATCCCAAATAGACTACGATACTCAGAAAAGCTCCCACCAAAACTAAAAATTGCAACATACTTTCACTTGTTAACAAACTCATCTCAAAAAGCTATCTCAATCATAGCATTAAGGCCTTAAATGAGTTTTAGAAAGAGTGTTTCTGATAAGATGTTTACTAGAAAGTCATTACTTATCTGATAAATTAGATAAGTCAAAGCTATGGATGCAAAGGAGGAGCAAACAAGTGAAACATAAACACTCTTGTAGGAAGAGGACTGTGATTTTTGCTCTTATAAAAAGGCATAGTCCTCCGCTCTCTCTAAACCGAGTTAAAAGAGTCTTGCCCCATAAAGACAACCAAGTTTCTGAGAGTAGTGCATAAGAGCTTTGCTTCAAGTTTCAGAAATGGCTTCAGGTCACTTCCTTCTCCTGGTATCATATGCATTAATTTGCCAAATATGAAAACATAAAGTACTTTGAAATAAACAAACATTAATGGCCAGATTAAGTTCAAGCGTACAAATAATCACCTAAAGCATACAACATACTTCTCGCCACTTTTTTTGGTTTCAAAACTGGATGAAGACTACGCAACGACACCCAAATCTTAATAGAACTGAGACTATCATAATCTGCCACCAACACCATGGCAGAACCTCCTCGTAGCTTACCATCGCATAAAGTCACTGAAACAAATCACACCACAAGCTAGAGGGATCAAGCTCTCAGACTAACAGCACTATGAAAATCCCATAGTTTTCCAAATGTTTCTTGAAAAACTTCAGGATAATAGTTTGATGAGAGAGAGAACGACAGATTAAAGATGCACTATCATCTAAAACTAACGACTTCCTTGATCCACACGCGTAAAGTCATTGCACGCGAGCTAGGAGGCAAGATTCTTGGTCATCTGTTCATCATTGAAGAAGGTGCTTTTTGTTGGAACCTATATGGAAATTGTGGGATAGTGATCCCACGTTAGAGACTAGGCTCTAGACCTGTAACTGGACCGGATTTTGATCCGAACCCGCTCCAGATCCGTGGCTATTAGACGGGTTTGGATCGAAAATTTTGATCCGTTGATCCGTTAATGATCCGTATCCGTTAACCCGTTTATTTAACGGATCAAATACTGATTTAGGTCGATCCGATCCGTTAATGATCCGGCCCGTTTTTGTAATAATAAAATATTATTATTTTATTAATATATTATTATTTTAAAAAAATATAAAATATAAAATATGAAGAATTTCTAATACAAATTTTTTGCAGAAATCTAAGGGACAGTCCATCACCCAAGATTCCAAGAAGCATTAATATTTTTGATAATGTAATTCTATTTTTGGTGATACTTTTTATGTTGTTTTGATATTTTATTAATATCTTGTGAGGTATTATGATATAAATTTAATATTACTATTTAAAATTTTAAAATATTTGAAATTATAAACGGGTCGGATTAGCGGATCGGGTATCCGTTAATCCGGTGGATACGGATTTGGATCGATCTATCAATGATCCGCCGGGTTAACGGAGCGGGTTTGGATCGAATTTTTTTTTAAGTAAACGGATTTGGATTTAGGTCGATCCGATCCAAATCCGGTCCATTTACAGGTCTACTAGGCTCCTTCTTGCTCCGAAGATGTTTACACAACGAACAATTTAGATGGATAAAGTGAGAGGCAAGGCCCTATTGTGTTTGTGCGTGTGTGTGTAATCTCAAATATTGAGCCTTGGGGCTCCTGGGCCTTAATTAAATTCCAAATAAAAATTATATTTTTCCTTTTTGTAATTTCAGATAAAGACAAATAAAATTAGTTTAATCCAAAACAGTTGCAACTGTTCAATTCAAATTCAAATTCAAATTAAACGAACAGTCGCGTCTCCTTATCCAATCTCTATAAAAAGGACGTCAAGGTTCATTGCAGAAACACATCGGTTTCTTGACATTTATTTCTTCTACAAAAACTCGAGAGAAAACACAAGTGATCGAAGTTCGCCAGGTTTCAAATTATCTGTGCAACGCCTTGAAACAAGAGTTGTATCCTGCAGGATAGACGTTCAAGCAACCATAATACATGTGTGGGGACGAATTTCTGTCTTAGGACATTGCTTCGCAAGCCTCTCTCAAGAATCAAGTCAGTTCTTTCATTTTGTTCAATCATTTTATATTAGAATTGATTTATTTCGTATATTATCTATAAATTGTAGTTTATTTTTGGTTACACACACATTGTGATTTCAGCGACTAAGGATTGATTTGGGATTAAAATCCTTCACAAAATTCATAGAGAGAAAATCCTAACAAAGCTCTGGAGACTTGTTAAAATTACAAAGATAGTATGATATTTATTTTAGCTAAAGAATATAAGTACTTTCTCAAGTATTTGAAAAGGTGAAGATCGTGTACAACTAAATTTAAAGGTTAGTTAAAAGTTATGGAGAGGACTTTCATTTTTCATTTGAAAAATAATGCATTGGAATTACATGATAACTACGCGTTTGTGAGTCATATTATGAATCTCTCATTTATAAAGACTAGCTTTTTACGTGTTATTTGGATTCAGAAAGTCACTTAAAAAAAACAAAGAGGTGGTTAATTTTGGTTTATCAGTTTATCTACTTGCTTTTAGTCGTGAGAATTTAAAATGAATGTAGACTTCTCCCACTACCCACGTCTATTTTCCATAATTATCTCTTTATTTATTTTTATTTTATTTATTTATTTATTTCTCATTACTATAATAATTCTTGTATTTATTTGTTTAAATTATTCTATAGGGGAAATTAAAATATTTTAAAATTTGGTAAAGGTTTTAAGAGTTTCGCTTTATAGTACTAGAGATATATAAGACTTATCTCAACAATTTCTCAAAAAAAAAAAAAAAAAATCTCAACGAACCGAACCAAATACTTATAGGCTGAGTCAGAGATTTAAATTTCTAAAATTTATTTTAGAGTTTTTCTATTGAAACCTCCAAATATACTCACTTGACTTCCTATGCTTTTTACACCTCCCATCAAATTTTCAAATACTAAATTTACTCACTAAACCTCACTAAAGTTCCTCAAATAACCTCACTCATATAATTTGCAAACATACTATTATCTTTAAAATAAAAAACTTAGTCATTTCAATGATTTAATTACTCTATAAATCTTAATTACATATCCATTCCTTAATCAGACAACATAAATATTTTTTTCAATTAAAAAAAAAATCAAATACAAGGTGTCATTTGACAAAACTGCCCATCTCAGACTACTCCACTTTGCCTTTGGTTTCTCACCTCCTCAAATAGTCTTTCCTTTCAATTTTATGTTTCTCCAGGGACCAGAGGTGCAAACCAGAATCCACAGGATTACAGAGTCCGAACCCGTCCTACTCGGCTGCGCCCCAGGTACATTTACATTTACAT
Organism: Rosa rugosa; assembly: GCF_958449725.1. Classification (NCBI taxonomy): domain Eukaryota; kingdom Viridiplantae; phylum Streptophyta; class Magnoliopsida; order Rosales; family Rosaceae; genus Rosa; species Rosa rugosa. The sequence goes on along the minus strand of NC_084826.1, from coordinate 14,050,797 downwards.
GCACACACACCCGATTCCTTTTTCCACACCCTTTCTTGCTTTCTTCAACCAACCCATTAATGGAGGTCGCAAATTGAACCACCAAGGTTAGACCTCCCTTCCTACGATAACGCCTTTGTTTTATCAAAACCCCCCCCAAGATTTTAGTAGAGAGCCCAATTGTTGTTAATTCTTCGTGTTGTGGATCGATTATAATACGAACTTGAGGATGATAACGACGCCGTTATACGTTTTACCCATTTTAGAGAGACTACATTTTGTCTCAACGGAAAATGGGTTTTCCGGGAAAACGAAAAGTGCTCGATTAGAACTTCATTGTTGTACTGACTTGTTTTTTTTTAAAAGGGTGGAATCCTTTATTGCGCCCTTTTTGATTTTTGTGTAACTAGAAATTGTATTCACTCTTGGGTTTTGGTTTTCCCTTCAAAACCCAGAAGTTGGAGGATATGAAGAGTTGGTTTCAAGATGAGGACACAAGTTATATTTATGCTTTCAAAAATAAAAATTCTATTGGTGTTTGATAGAGAGACATTTCCATTCTCAGCCTGTCAAATGCAGGAATGAGAATCTTGGTTTCTAGTGTTATTTTTCCTTTTGCCCTGAGGAATCTAATGTTTTTCATAAACCCCATTGCATTGCAATTTGCAAGCAATTGGTTTAGAATTCCCCACTCCGAAGAAACAAGCCCTTGGTCTTGAATAGTGAGAATTTGGGAAGCTTATGGCATCCCCTGTTTGATTCGAGGTGACGCTTACTGTAGACACAGTAAGTTTAGGGATGATCTCGGATGAGTGAGGGCTGAGAAGTCCTCCTCCAACTGGCTCGATTTGAATTTTGAACAAAGATGAGTTTGGACTGGGAGGCCCAGCAAATGTTGTCACTTGTTTTTTTTTTTTGGTTTTTTCTCCTAGTTGAATGATTAGTCATTTCAACAAGGTTTAAGGCTTGTACAGGATGAATTATGTTCACGTGGAACTGTAGAAGGTTATAAGGTCGGACCACACATGAACACTTTGACTCTTTCCAGGATTGTTTCTGACCCATTGACCCAGTTACAGTTATAAATGTCCGATTTACTGTTAAATTGACGTTTATCACATTGCTTGGCAAGTTTGGTTCATCAATCTCTGTTGATATTGAAATTGCTCTATAAATGTTTACTATCTTTTCCTGCTATGAGTACACACTGAAGGAGTGAAAATTTGATGCAGGGTTATATTAGGATAACATGGTTGATATGTCATTATCGACAAGTCATAGTAGTCATGACAATCAAGGGAGTGACGCGAAGACTGCTTTGCACCTGAGGGATCCGATGAGAGAAACAAAATCGTCTTTTGGTTTCTTTTCTGATTCTGACATATTGGTGTGGTTAAAAGGCCTTGCAATTGACTCTGGATATTGTAAAGCATCCCCAGGTTCAGCTCAACAGTTATGGAATCAGAGTCTTGAACTACGGAAACTTTTGCTTCTTGCTAATGACGTTTCTCCTCGGGTAAGTTCAACCCAAAGATCGATTATTTGTCAATCATCTCATCGATAAATGTAGTTGCTTATTTGACTAAACCATATCAGTGTGACCACTATCTAACAGCTTTCCTTTATACGATATTATTTAGCTAAACCAAATTAAGATGTTAGAATAATAAAACAATAGTTGACCACATCCTGAAAGCTTAGCTTCACATGGTATCCATATTAGTATGTTAAGAGTAATTAAACTATGGTTGACTACTTGTTAACAGTTTAGATTTAGAATGGCTCCACGTATTGTTAGTGATAATGTCTTGAATTTGAAATGTAGTATACATTTTTAGGACTGTTAGTACAGAATTTATTCTCAACATGAACTTCATTCTTCCCTCAATTTTCTGACGATGCCTTTTTTCTCCTTTTGTTTTCTATAGAGTAAGCGAAAACTTGATCAGTTCCTAAGAGGTGGTAGATTCGCAGGCGCTTCAGAATTGGAAACGAAGAAATCCGATGATCATGTAAAGAGAATTTGTAGAGGGCATTCTGTCTCATGCTCAACCAATACAGATGGCAAGAATGAAATTTTCAGACCACAGATTCTATGTAGTTCACTCATGTCTGGAAATTCGTTGACAAATGAGGATGAATATCGAGCGAAGCAATGTTGTCCCGATTTGACCATTCTGGATGATATGGAAAAATACGGTGCTCCCTACAAGGATAATTCTGCTTCTCCCCTCATTGATGCAGATGAATCAGTCCATGGTTCGAGTACATTAAGTCTGGAAAAATCCAACTTCTGTGATGCAACCACTTTGAAGGTTAATGATTCAGTTGACAGTTCAGATTCTTTCAGTTTAGATGAGTATGATTCAGAACTTGAAAGGGCATTGAGGTTATTGGTTTCCAGTGATGATGATCTTCGAAGATCTGTTACTTCCGCTCACCCTACAACTTCATTGAGCTCAGAGGAGAGAAATCATAAGGCTTGCGAAATATTGAGATGTTTATTTTCCGATGGCAAGTATTTTCGAAGGTCTGTTCCCATTGGCCGTGATTTTCAGGCTGATGTTCCAAAGTGGATAGGACCAGTCAATAGGAATAAGCTTTACAGTGAGGATGGTGATTCAAAAGTGTCAAGGTGGTTGGGCACTCTTATCTGGCCAATCAAAGGGAGGAAATGTGGAGGAGCTACCATAAAAGCAATTGGGAAAGGGAGACCTGAGTCTTGTTCTTGTGTCTCTCCAGGATCTGTTGATTGTGTCAAACACCATATTCATGAAGCACGACTTTGCTTGCAGTCCGAGATTGGTCCTGCCTTCTGCAGTTGGAAGTTTGACGAAATGGGAGAATTTGCCTCGAAGTCATGGACTTTAAAAGAACAGAGAACTTTTGAATCTCTTGTGAGAACAAATCCAATATCAAATGAAGCAAGCTTTTGGAAGCTTGCGTTTAAGCGTTTCCCTAATAAGCGCAAGAAGAGCATCGTGAGCTATTACTATAATGTGTTCATCCCTAGACGTATGAGCCTTGAGACTAGATCTTCCCTTGATGAAATTGACAGCGATGATGACTCGATAGAGGTATAGCAGAGAGGCTATAATGTAGAGTTAGAGTGGTAGACATATTCTGAAGATATGAAACTTTTGATTTTTGAGCAGTTTGAGGTTGAGACTTGTGAAAATCTAGCTCGACTGCATTTTTGAAGACTGATGTTGCCAGACCAGTGGTAATTTTGGGTTTAAGAAACACACAAAAATCCAACTCATTTTTTATACTTGTGATTTGCTTCTTACGAATTCTTTCCTGTAGTGTGAGTATATGCATTTGTCTCTTATTGAGGGTTCCAATCCAAATCTAAGAGAGGTCAACAGAAATTAGACTTGGACTAGTTGTGGTATTCAAAAAGGGTTCTGATGGAAAGATTTATACTTTCAGGTTTCCCTTTTCAAGGAATCTCTTTGAACGGATACAATCCAAATTTTGTACTCCTTTGAAGGGTAGAATACTACTTTGAAGGAACACGTCTGATGCCAATAGGAATATGAACTGCAACTCTTATTACACACAAACGACTGTCACGAAACAAAGCAAATCCACATGTGATGCAGCTGGAATGTCTGTGCAAGCAAGTCCTTAATCCCGAATGTGAGACTCAGGGCCGTGGAAGTGCACATCTCGGCGATTGAGAGCTTGCAATGGTCTTGCATTCTGTTCTGCGAACTGCATTCAAATGACAGTTTGAAGTAAACAAAAACACTACACCAAAGAGTGAAAAAGAACAGAAAATGAAGAAAAAAAATGATTAAATAGTCATGAATTAAAAAAGTTAGGCTACTTACGTCATGAACGGCTTCTCGAAGCAACTCCATTTGCTCTCTTGAAACAGTAGTTAACTGATGATCACGAAAGTAAACGAGATTAAATAACTTCAGATAATTCTAAGATTTCGCTCCGAAGTCTACAAGACTTAACAAATCGATGGTTGGTATTGATGAAGATTATACCTTTTTGTGGATGATCCAAGTTACTCCTTCAGTGCAAGGAGGTACAGTGAGTGAGCCTATGTACTTGTAAAATTTTTTGCCACCCTTCTTCACATCTCTTGGATCAACCACCCCTCTGTGTCTCTCTTCCTCTTCATCAATCATGGCATGGATATCCTTGCTTACCTGAAAGGGTCAAAAAATTAGTGAGATTGAAGATCTTTAAAACATACATTGATTTGATGCGAGTCACCAACTTTGTTCACAAAATGATGTGTTTGTTTGTATGCATGTCGGAGCCAAAAATTGAATAAATAGAAACAACCACATCATTTTCAGGTCAACAAGATCAATTCACTAAGCTTAGCACGCAGTACATAATACCAATAGACTGGGGCTTTTACCTCCGAGAGAAACTTATCAGGCTTGCCAAGTTTGTAGAGGTATGTAACCACAACTATGTTGTTTTCGACATTTGCATCAGGGATTAGGTGTACCATATGAAGCTCCATGTCAAATCTTATACCATCAATTGTATGCTCGGATGGTGAGTGCCAGTGGCATTGTTGTAGCAAGTAATCTGTGCCATTAATCTCTACGGATCCAGCATCACCTAGATTCCACTGGACCTGTTTCACTCAGAAGTTAATACAAGAAGTGGCTTGGTTCACAGTCACATAAAGAAAATTAAGCAATTGAAAAAGCTTCATCCAAGAATAGTTGCAAGAGATTTAAAGATGTGATGACACTATTTAGGTGTTATTCCTAATACTTCCAAAAAGCCACTATGGAAACCAGACTACTCATTATCGTATTAGTTTCAAACACTCCGGCCTGTAAAGATTTCAATATGACTTTAGAGTGCCAATACTTCCTTACCGAAATGTCATGGCCTCTATTTCTGATTGTTGCATTTGCAGGCTTGTACTTGAGTCTCACCTCCCCTTTGTTTAGGCGTACTTGCACATTCTCACTCAGCAAATCTACCGGAGATTGCAGTGTCCCATGTTTACATGCTGCCCATTCTTCCCTAAGCTCTCCCCAATACTTTGGTCCCTTCTCACTGTCTTTCAGATAATCAAACTCTCTTTCTTCTTCTGCAAGAACAATCCTAACATCAGTAATTATATAAGAGATAGCAACCAATATCAACGTTAACAAATACTAGTCTAGCTGCGTGTGATTTTTTGGAAATTACCAACTTCTTGAGCTGTAATGGGTGTTGAGTAGTGCAAAATTTGAAGGAGAAGAAGAAGCAGCATAAATAAAGAAGTGGAGATGGACTTGCTCTGATCCATCATCATTATCAGCAAAAAGAGTTGCAAAGATCTTGCAAATCAAGGGAGACTTTGTTTCTGCAACCAAGTAACTACGAGTTTATATAGATACCTAGCTAATTCATGTACAAACATTAATTGACCAATGCTATCAATTGACTTGATCAAAATTCGTACAAAATTAAGATAATGAAGTTCCCTCGGTTCACGGAGTCATTCATAATTATGCTTGTCCGACCAGCTGTTTAGTACTAATATATTTTTATTTTCATTTGCAACCGTACATCGAGATTTTAATATTCGTCTCCATGGATAGCAATTGCCAATCCTCCGATGTCAACTAGAGGAAGTACGATTGAACGATTTAATTGTAAATTAATCTGATATACATTGTTGCGGAAGGTGCTTAAGTTCGACTACTCTATATCTAATTCGTATGGAGCCATCATTTTCTCAGCCATCTTATCACACACCATATAAATCATCGATGATGTTAGCATAGATATGTAGATTAGTTGACCTTTTTTTTTTTTTTTTTTAGATCACACGGTACGTATTCTCAAATGTTTCCTAAGCTCAGAGACTAATCCATACGCTGGGGATCATGTCAAAACGCTTCATTCCCCCTAGCCACCAAGAATAGATTAGGATTTAAACTCCAATCAGCGTTAGCGGGACTCGAACCTGGGTGTGGGGGTTCCACACGTGGAGGCTCTTATCAATTCGACCACCTGTGGTGGTTTAGATTAGTTGACTTTAATTAAGGCTGACCATGAATTTTGTCCGGATCGTACGTACAAGGATTAAATATCTTAGGATTCAATGATCATGTACGGAATCATATAAGAGGACAAAATACTTGAGAATTAGAAAACCATGATTAATTTGAGTTTAGAGAAACTTAACAATCCTCTAAACTACTCTTCTGACTTTTCATCTCTTATATGACAGTCTAATTAAAAGGAAAAACATTTTAAGCATTGACTTTCTGAAAAATTTTGTAAGCTTGCAAAGATTGAGACTGCTTCCCTTGAACCCCTGAAACCCTGAGTAGTTGCAAGTTTTTAGAACTTCTAATAAATGGGAGCTGTCGTCACGGCCAAAAGAAGAAAGGAAAAAAAAAAACGAGAATTATAAATTAGTATTGGCGGCTTCTTGTTGATATTAATTTTGTGTTATATTTCTAATTAATATCAATGTTGTTTAAAGTTTCAACTTTATTAATTTTCTATTATATACCGACAGTGGTGTTCACCTGGTCAGTTGCTGGCCAAAGAATTTATGCTCAATAACCCTTAAATTTACATCGATCTAAGGATGAAAAACAAAACACCTCAACTTAATTGTTCCAAATAGTACTTTTACTAATACAATTCAGAAATACCAAGCTAGCAAGTATTCTTTTTCTTTGGGTTTGTCATGAAGCTAGTCGAACTGTCGAACTAGCATATATGCATCTGAGTAGATTCATCAAGCATGTTTCAGACGAACTCTAGCGCGATCTGATATCAACGATCGATGATCAGTTGTGTTTGTCGTCCCTCGCGCTATTGTCACTTATATGGATCTCTCGATGATTGACTGGCATGGCTGCACTGCGCACTGGCCTTGCATTCAGCTCTGCATACTGCAATTAGCCAATCATGAAATAAGAACGAATAAATAAGTTAATTGATCAAGTCATATACGCTTATTAATTATTTAAAGTAATTAAAGCCGGCCACTTACATCATGCACAGCCATTCGAAGTAGATTTATTTGTTCCTTTGAAACAGTTCCAAACTGGATGAAAGTCATGAAACCAAAATTAGGTTGTTAAAGAGCTAGATCACATTAAATCTGGGCCAAGGCCCAAATACTAGAAATTAGAAAGATGCATCAATTTAACAGGAGGCCGAAGTAATTACCTGTTTGCTGATCGATGATCCAAATAACGCCTTCAGTACATGGAGGAATATGGTGAGAGATCCCACATATCTGTAGTTGGTGCCAGTCGGATTATTTGTGCAGGATCAATCACTCATATGCTTCTCTCTGCCTTTTTTTTTTTTGGTTAAATTCTCTCTGCCTTTTGATTAGTCATTAATGCTGCATCCTTTATCAGCTGACCAAAATCGATCACAAGTACTGCCAACATGTTAGATCGTTAAGAGTAACCAATCTTATTAGTCCGAAAGGATTAAAGGCTTGGTGTATTTTTTTTTTTTTTTTTTTTTTGGGTTAAAACAGGAGCCATGAACAGCATAGTGCTCTCTCATCCTAAATTTATTGAAATAAAGATAATGTACAATCTAGGATGGCACAAGAGCTAAACCCCTAAAGAACAAAATGAATGCCATCAAATTTAAACAGTGCAACTAGCACAAACAAAAAGAACAAATCAATGAAAACGAAAGTCAGGAAAACCAAGCTTATCTCGTTGACATTGGTCATGAATGAAATGAGGAGGCTCGTCCCACCAAGTCAATACAAACATCGACAAACTGTATATATAGGATACGTACTTTATTGAATATGTAATATACACATCGATCAGTAGTTTACTTGTAAACGATTATAGGTTCGGATTGAAATAAATGAAACACTGCTGCATATTAGTGAACATTCAACATTATGTGATGGATTCATTTAACCTTGTTCTTAATTAGTAGAAACTAGAAAATACCGCTGATAACAATCTTATTCTAATGTCTCCAGCACCATAACACTAATTGATGAGCTTCTGCAATAGCTTAATCTTTCTGGAAATGAGTAATGATCTTTGAATAGAAATCCCAATCAGAGTGAGTAGTTGTTATTGCTGGCTGTCCAAATGGATGATCTTTAACATAAGAAGTAACATCATCGGCATCTGCAAGTCCCTCCAAGTAAAACCTCAACTCACCATTAGGACCTAATAACACATTTGAAGTAAATTTTCAGCACATATGAAACCAGACGACTCTTTTCTAAAAATACAAACCAACCTTGTTTAGTTTTGCTTACCTAAAGCCTTGTCACCAACTTGGCCAACCTTGTATTCAGGAGGAAAGATGGCTGTGTGAGCCTGAAGAGAAACAATAAACAAATATTAAATAAATAAACACACATGTTTATAAAAAAATTAACAACAATTTAATGTATAATATTACAGGATTTAGTAGAGCCTTGTAAGCCTTATCATCAATTAACAAGGTGTTCAATGAAGAGTATTTCCCCATGGAAGATGAAACTGAGGCTTTGAAACCCTTGTTTTCCCATATTTTCTTCAACTCTTTCAGAAAGAGGGGCTTCTTTTGGTTCTCCAAGGTTTTGAACCCCGAATCAGTACACTCCTCTTGATCCTAAAGGTATCAAGAACATTGTAATTGTATATTATTACATCAATGTCAAAACAGTGAACCAAAGCTTTACAAAATTTAAAGTGCATGACATGAGATATTGTGTATGTACCCAAGCAAACAACAACTTCCTCCCCAACCCTTTCATCACACAATCCAAGGCATTGTCCAAGTACCATCTGTTAAACACATTGTTAATTCAAACAGAGAACTCAGAATTACAACAAAGAATGATGTTGATGGTAATCTCAGTACTTACTCCCTTGCAGAAGACCATATTCCCACTTCAAATCTTTCCAGACAAAATTTCATAAATTCTTCACAGTAAGGCCTCTTGTAAACTGTTATCAAGATCAAACAGAAAAGAGCTCTTACTGAACAAACTACAAAATGAGACATGTAATGGGAAAGAATATATGTTATAAAAGCAATTTATACCCTTGTAGTTTCCATATGCTGCATCCGGATGGCGATAATTTGGGATATAGATTTTTTCAGTGCGATATACTCTATGACAAAGCAAGCCTCCAAGACCAATAACCAGAAGCTTCTTCTTCTTCTTCTTTTCTGGGCCAAGGTTGAGTTTCTGTAGCGGGAGAGTCAAGTCATCCAATGTGTTTTTGCTTCCTTCAGCATCACTGTGATCATCACCATCTGAGCACACAACTTTGCTCTTATTCTTTTCAGCCATCTCTTGTTATGCTAGATGAAACATGCATAGGCGGTTGTTATATATCCATATACCTGATTTATATACGAGTTCATCTGAGAACTAATTGTTGTGTCTTTTGAACTCCTTGTGGTCCTTTATTCACTGTTAATCAACGCATGGTTTAATCCCAAGGTTCATTAATACTAGATAACATTCCTGCGCGATGTTGCGGTTTTGTTTTTTCTTCTCTCTAATAATTTGTTCGTAATAGTCACAATTGTAAGGTAAAAACTGTTAATTGAAATTGTTTTGATTTTACATAGGATTCAGTGCACCGACGTGCGCACTTGCACCGACATAAATTGATGGTTAGATTATATTAAATACACTCTTAGGTTATTAATAAAAATATTAATTATAAATATCAAATGTTGAGATCATCTTATAAGTGTTGAGTCATTTGCACCGTATTACAAAAAGTGGTGTTTAAGAACTACATGCATAAAAAATAAATAATAAAAATAATAAAAAATAAAAAACACACAAAAATTGAACAATCGTCCGTAGAAACCCAGAATCCGCTCACCTAATTACCTTGCTGACGAGGAATCAAAAGCAAACAACTGGAGAAGAGACACAGAGTCACAGGCAACAGGAGAAAAAGAACAAAAGCAAAGCACTGATGACCTTCCAACCTTTCCAATCAATCACTACAATTCGAAAGCCAAAGATCAACCAAACCCCTAAAAAAAACCCAATCAAACCTCCACCCACACCAAAAATCAAAGTTTTGCAATTCAGATACAATCTGAGGAACAAAACTCATGCTGATGAAATTTTACACAAAACCCTTAATCGAATAATCCCAAAGGACCGTACCCAACCAAATTGACCGAAAAATTTACACAAAAAAGTTACCTTATATGTCGCCAAGCTGGAAACAAACCGTAATTGAGACCGATCAACAACCTCCCTCACTATCTAAGTGACACGAACAACCACAGCAGAGACCAAGATTTAATCTAAGCAAGACGAACAACCACAGACCAAGATTGAACCGAACTCTCCATCTCTCATTCTCTCTTTCAGTCGGTGAGCCTTTTTTTTTTCTCGATGAGACAACTTCTAATAAAGAGGAAGCATAGACAATTTGTAAAAGTGGAGAGAAAACAGGGCAAAGCAGCCAATCCACTATTCATAAAGGGAAACCTTCCTTTAGTATATAGTATAATTACTAGCACTGGTACCCACGCTTTGCCGCAGGATTTGTGTTGCTAACAATTTACGAGACAAAGTTTCAGAGACACTTGAGTATATGGAATATGCTAAATTAGTTCTGATTAAAGCTGTAATTACAGAAAGAATCAACATGTGAAGTCAGAAACTTTAGAAGCCCGAAATAAAGTAGCTGAAGCAAAAGAAAAGGCATACAGAGCTTTAAGGTGTGCGCTGTATACACAATTGGGACTTTCATTGTTAGTACTATGTTAACATAGCAAATGCTATATGCGAAAGGAAGGGAAAAGACTGAATTAAGTGTCCTAATGAGCATCAGATGGGTGGAGGTTGAAGACTTGAAGCAAACATTACCTGGGGAAAGCTTTTACAATTACAAAACCAAATAAAACTAAAAAAGGATCATAAAAGTCTTTGGATGATTGATGATTCCTTGTTTTGTGCTCTGTGAATCTGTGGTTCCGTAAATTTTGCATAACTTCTGAGCATGGAGAAATGAGCAATGCATGGGTGCAGGTTGTTGACAATTAAAAAAATAAATAAATAATCTGAAAAAGGCCGTTTATGCCATTTACATTTTTTCAAAAAATGGATATCGGATGTTGGAGAATACATCAATTCAATTGAATATACCATAGCCAATGAAAAACAGCTTCAATTAAAAACCAAACTTCAGTATAATTGAGAGAATAAAAGAAACAGATATCAATGAATTATCACCAGCTAACAGATCGCTGCACTCCAACCAAATTATTAGCCAATTGCAAGACAACCATAATAAACAGAAATCATATAAATTTAAAGTTTGAACATTTAAAATTGCAAATCCTATTAACATAGCAGAAAAACTTACCTAAAATAGTAATCAAATTCTCAAAATATCAGAAAAACTGAACTACAGATTTAATCAAAATCCTACTGCCATTAGAAACCCCCCAGTGGTCAAACATAGGTCATAGTTTAGAAAAAAAAAAATTATCTAGTTGTTTCAAGATACTACTCGATAAATGCCCTGAACTACAGATTAGCCTGTTCTTAGCTAATAGGTTGAGATAGCAATCACAGTACTTTTGGGAGTAAGGTTCTCCTTTGACACATAAGCTCCGGATATAGAAAACATAAACATATAAAGCATCAATAGGATTTGCAATTTTAAATGGTTGGACTAAAATACTAAACAACTGATATCCACAAACCAAAGTCTGTTTAATCAAAATCCAACTGCTATCCACAATAATACCTACCTGAAGTTTCAACTATGACAAAGGTACAGCAAGAGACAATTCGCAAACTAAGAAAACACAAAATAAATATGCAGACATCAGAGAAGAAATTTCATAATAAACTATTGGTGGTAGCAGTATGGCTGCAGCATGACTTAGTTTATTGGTTTTCTGGTTTGTACATTAACTTCCATTGTTCATACCTTACCGTAGTTGTTAAGATAGAGTTGTTAAACATAGTTATGGGCTTAGTTGAGGTTAAAAGTGTTAATGTCTAAGATAATGGGCGGTAGCCCAAACCTTGGTTAACGCTGGTCCGGTGGACGGACCGCTACTTGTGATATTCAGACCTTCCGCAACCTGTCAAGTAAAATACAAAGCGGCGTCAGAGGGAGACCGCGTTGGGCTGTCTTCTCTTCTCCGATGCCTAAGTTAGTCAATGTATTTATGTTGACAGAATAATAGTAGGTAAGTAGTAAATGCGTAATTAATGAGGAAAGAGGAGATAACCTTTTATAGGTGGGAGAGAGGCTGATCTCTTCCATGTTTTCTATGTGGGACTGACATGCTTCAGTTCCCAGCGTTGGAGCTTCTGATGCTATCTTGACGCGGCGCGTCCTTGGTGATCTGGGGATGAGTCGGGGCTCAGGCGGTAGCCTGCTTGGCTGTGTTTCCGTAGGTCACATCACCGGCGGTAGTTGGTACCTCTGGCGGTAGCATGAGAGTGGCTCATTATAGCTAATTATGCTTGCAAATGCTTATGTAAGTACAAGTCCCCCAAGTCTCCAGTCAAGGAGGCAATCTTGGTTGGGGAGTTGCCCAGCGGTTTGAAGCGTTACTTCCGCTAGACTTGCAAAAGCATAATTAGCGTCAGTGCGTTGTCAACCATGGACTTACTGAGCGAAAGCTTTATACCCTTTCGGGTGGGCCCCCCAGGGAATCCCCCACTCCCCGGCTAAGATAAACCTCCGTTTGGTCGGTGCATTGTTTGCTAAGGGGAGCTACGCTGAGCAGAGGGTGTTGGGTAGCGAGCCAAAATCTTTGATACCCAAGTGGCGGGCATCAACGTGCATGATCAGGGCCGTCGAAGACTGTGTTGACATGTCCCTTTACTGGTCCTGGAGGACCATGGTTTGACTGCAACGCCGCGTAGCTGTTGTCGTCCATGTGAGGCGTTGCCTTAGTAATTGCCGTTTGGCGGGAATACCACCCTGAGGGTAGGTGGTAAGAAGTGTCGCGGAGACACAAGATGAAGGGAGAAGTTCCGCTAGCGGTGTTGCGCTTCGCGGAGACTGTCGCCTGCTTGCAAGCTGAAAATGGAGAAGTTCCGCTAGCGGTGTTGCGCTTAGCGGACTCTCACGCTTGCAAGATGAAAATGGAGAAGTTCCGATACCAGTGTTGCGCTTAGCGGACTCTCACGCTTGCAAGATGAAAAGGGAGAAGTTCCGCTAGCGATGTTACGCTTAGCGGAGACTGTCGCTCGCTTGCAAGATGAAAATGGAGAAGTTCCGCTAGCGGTGTTGCGCTTAGCGAACTCTCACTCGCTTGCAAGATGAAAATGGAGAAGTTCTGCTAGCGGTGTTGCGCTTAACGGACTCTCACCCTTGCAAGATGAAAATGGAGAAGTTCCACTAGCGGTGTTGCGCTTAGCGGACTCTCACCCTTGCAAGATGAAAAGGGAGAAGTTCTGCTAGCGGTGTTGCCCTTAGCGGACTCTCACTCGCTTGCAAGATGAGAAGGGAGAAGTTCCGCTAAGCAGTGACTTACTCTTGACTGTTAGTGTTCCTGCTTCGTGGACGTTTACTTCGGATAGACGTTTCGTCTGACGGCGTTCGACACGTGGCTGACATGTATTGGGTTAGCGTGTGGAACAATGTCCCCGCAGCACGCCCGTTTCCTCGCCATTAATGCGAGTAATTATTGATTTTGTAACCGAGGTGACGCCTCGATTAATCCGGAGAGTAAGTGCGATCGTGGGCCACGCGTACAGCTGTCGTGTGATGTCGTTTTCTAGCGGACGACGAGGATTTGCCTAATGTTGACATAAAAGAGAGGGAAACCACAGTGGGTTCAACATCTTCGCCATTTTAAACCCAACTTCATCGTCTTCAAGCTTGTTCTGAGAGCCGAGGAGTGTGCTTTGTGAATCGAGTATTCTTTTGCGAAAAGGAAGGTCGTCGTTCGAGCAGATAAGCCTCCTCGTTCTGTAACGCCCCAAGCTGCACCTCACCAGCCTAAGCTCGTTACAGTGCCGCGAGTCTCTAAAACATAAACCGAACGCTCGGCTTACGTCCTAGAGAACCGCTAGGCATTTTGTTGATAAACTTTTCGTAAAACGCACAGCGGGAATTTGAAATACTTTTGAGGTGAAAAACTTGAGTTGTTGAAATCTATTTCATTCGTCCAGAACTTGAATGAATGTTCACACGAAGGATACGAACTTTAAGGAATGAGCAAGCTAACTATCAACAACTTTCGGAACACGAAGTTTGAGAAAAAGAATGTAGAACAAAGTCCAAACAATGGTTTACCGGACTTATTCCGCACACCCAACTCCGTCCGCTTTTGTCCCGTCACCAGTGCACAATACCTGCATCCAAACTGTTGTAGGGGTGAGCTTTCGTCCTCGCTGCTCGGCAGGAAACTCTACCACGACTAGGTTTGAAAATCAACTCAACTTTGTAATCATTTGGATTTGGGCCCAGTGTGAAAACAAAGCAAATATATATATAAGAACGACAAACTTAAATACTCGATGCATGATTAGAAAACTACGTGCGCTTTACCTGATGGCCTGGTTCCGTAGAACCAACATCTGACCTTACCAGTCACAGAGCGCCAAACTTAACACACTAGCTACACACACGGAACCGTGTCATCATTGCGATTGCGCACCGTCCGACCGGTGTAGCTAACCCTCCGGAGGTTTAGGGGTGGCTAATCCCCAAGGAAGTCATCGACCACCTTTCCGCTCTCACACACCACCATCAACAATCTTATACGCACGTTAACTTAAAAACATTTTTAATTTGAACTAACAATGTACTTTCATCATGCACCACGTATATAAACAAATATGGAAAACCACTAGCCAATAGAGAGTCCCGAGTCCCCTACCTGGATTTCGAAGCTTTACCATCTCACGTTGTTCGGAGATCACGAACCTTCCGTTCCTTGGGTAGCTGGAGTCCTAAGTTCCGCCATTTCGATAGTTAATATCGCATTGAATTAATAACTGAAATCTCGACGATTAACAAATCGTACAACCAACTTTTCCTAGTTTGACCAGGAGTTGACCAACTTTGACCAATCGAGACTTGTTCGATAATTAACCCAAATTACCGAACCTTTACTTGAAATTACGATATCGACCAATTACGACTATGTCGAAACAAATCAAACATCGACTTAAATCCAAATACTTTTAGGTGCATCCAAATTTACTAAGACCACCCAATATATATAATTTCTTTTCTCTACTTAATAATTTCGTCACATAGTAATTCGATGGAATTTACTATGGACACCCAACATGATTCCATCTTCAAACAAGGTGTGCCCAAATTACTAAGGACACCCAAACATAACTTGATCTTTTTCACATTGTCAGAACCAATTCAACTAAACGCATACTTGCATATTTATGCTTTGTCATTTTCACCAGAATAAGAAACATACTACAACATCCATCACCAAAATCATTTAACAACTACAATCTTAGCAAACATGGACAAAACAGCAAGCTCACAACATAGCTTTCGATTTCTACTGACTAACTACCAATTTACTCTTCTCAAACACAACATCACAACATGCATGTTACAAGGCAGCCCAGTTTCCAGAAGTGTAAATTCTCAGACCTTCAACAAAACCCAACTCACCTTGTGATCGACTAGATCGAAAAGGAACCTCGAATTGCAGGTCTGCTTTCCAACGAAGAACACAGCAAACTGGAGTCAGCCAGGGCCGGTCCTGAGATTCTAACGGCCTGAGGCGAAGAATTAAAATGTGGCCTCCTATTGTGTGTGTGGGTGTATATATATATATATATAATTTTTTTTTTGTGTGCCAAATAACAGTATAAAATCATGTATTTTGAATAAAAGTAAATATGAAATCAATAACAATACAAAAGTATATGAATATTTATTCCTTGCATAAAATTCTGAATTACAAAACTAGTTTTTTTTTTATGGCTGGAACTCAGTGGGAGGCTAGGCCATCATGCCTTTAAATTTACAAAGCATCACTGAAACCTTGCTCTTCTCGCATTTTTAGCTAGAGATTGAGTTAATGCTTCTTGTCGTTCCTTTTCTTTTCTCTTCTGAGCTCCAGACTTGTGTTTTCTAATGGGAGGCATCTTAACAATAAATAATCGATCTTGTTTGATGTGGGAAATTTTCTATGCATACACAATCAATATATAGGGTTTAATTTGGGTTAGTTTTCCATAAGGAGAAGGAAAAGAATAGTTATTCATATGGAAGAAGGAAAGAAAAGTTTATAAGGAAAAGGAAAGGAAAAATAAAAAATAAAAAAGGAGGCTGGGCCACGGGTCCAAGTTTAAGGGATTGAATGAAAAAAAAAAAAAAAAAACTGAAAGGGAAGCAGCTGCTGCCTGCTGAGCCCCACACTGCCACTCAATTCCCTTAATTGATTGAAAAAAATTCAAGAGAGAAGTGGAGCAGAAGATGACTCGAACCTTGGTGGCCAAGGTTAGAGTCTGACCTCTCTTCCGCTGGAGCAACACGCAACCACATGCTTATGGCAACAAACAGTAATATATATATTATCTTTAACTTATATACAGAAATTCCAAACTCCGGAGGCCCCCGGGAGCCGGTGGCCTGAGGCGGCTGCCTCAGGCGGCAGCCCTCAGGGCCGGCCCTGGAGTCAGCCTAGTCGATTCTGAGTTGATCAACTCAACCCAAGACTGCAGATTGATCTCGACCAAGACCCAAGTGGTGGTTAGGACGCAGAAGTTAAACCGAGGAAGCCAAAACAACCACCGGCAACGTCAATTTCGACGGCGTCCGAAGCAAACCCAGAAACACAATCCATTAATCTCAATCGAATTGAAAAACTAATTAGACTAACGTGCAGAGCGTGATGAGAGGATCAATTTCGGTACCTCACGCAACCCAGACGATCGCCGGAAACTGCAGAAGCTTCGCCGGAAAACCCGAAGCTTTTGGGCTTCAATTCTCTCTTCTTACTCCATGCATGGACGATCTGTGACCAGAGGAGGAACCACGATGAGAAGACGCTTCGAGCATGACCGGTGCGCCGCTGTGAAGTCGCCGGACGAGGGAAGTTCCAATCGGGTTCAGTCGCCGGGTCGACGGGCTGGAGAAACGAGTCGAGGCTTCTGATGTGTTCTGGAACAATCTGGTACGCTGATCCTATCAAAGGGCTGTTTATAGCCTGATTTCAATTAAAACGAACGGTGCTGATCAAGCGGTGGACTTTTAACGGTCCAGATCACGCCAGAGCTTTTCTTTTTATTTAAAATGAATTTCCATAATTCCTAAACTTCGGAAATTCAAAATAAATAGTTCCGGTGTCGGAAAAATTCCCCGAAAATTCTCACAGACTCGTAACGTCGCGTACTTTATTATAGACTCCAAACTTTGAAGATTCAACCTTGTGAAAAATCCCAATAATTATTCCCGAAGACCTTAATAATTACCGAGATCGTCAAAATTATTCCAAACGATCTCACCTTATCTCGATAATTTTTCCGGGGCTCACAGAGACTATCGAAGGTTCTGTCATTGCAGGTTGGTAATTCGAGCCTCCTTCGTGTTTTATTGCTCTCTGTCAGTTTCTGGGTTTGCGATTTTGAAGTTTTTTGTGTCTTTTTTCCGATGTATCCAAGGGTCTAAACGGATTCTGGGAATGGTTTTTGGGTAGGACAGAGAGTGGATGTTGATAAGTTTGTAGATGGTCGAATCTGGGTTTTGGCCTTCTGGGGTGTATGGGCTGTGTTCTTGTTTTGGCACTTTCTGGGTTTGGGTGTTCTTGCTGTTCTTGGCTAAAACTGACATAGGAAAGTTTAGATCTTTTGTGAACTGACTGGTTTGGGTTTTAGGGTTTGTGATGGCTAGCGTCGTAGAGATCTCGAGCAGTGAGGATTCTAGGTCTGACGTGTCGCTAAGCGTGGTGGATAGAATTTTTATTGACTCGTTGCGTCCATCTGCCCATGCAGGAACCTCACTGCCCGAACCGCTATAGACCATACCCTGGGAGTAGCCATGGGTCGCGCTGGTCGTCCGGAGAGTTCTAGGGCGGGGGAGGATGTCGACGCCAGGAATAGGTGTGAGGAGAGGTTAGCGAGCAACAGCGCTGCTAGCGGTTCTGCAGATGGGGGAGAGACGGGCGGGGAAGAGATAGAGTCCGCCTGGGTTTTGCGTGACGGGATTGCTGTTGACGAGGCGGGGGGGCCGATGACTGTGGCCACTGTCAATCGTCTGAAGCGTGTATTCCGCCTGCCGGGCGTGGTAAAGTTACGTCAGCCAACCATCGAAGAGAAGGCTTCCGTTCTGCCGACGGGGTATGCTGCCGTTCACGAGGCCATCTTCCGCCAAGGAGTGACATTTCCGCTACTTCCCAACCTCCAGATTCTGGTGTGCGAGTTTGACCTCGTCTTTGGGCAGATTTACCCAAACATGTGGCGGTTGCTGATTGCGCTGAACTCACTTTGGCGTCTGTCGGGATGTGAGGGGCCGACTGTGGCGGAAGTTCTTCATTTCTATGAGCTAGTGTATGTAAAGCGCCAGGGATGCAGCGGGCAAGTGAACCTTACTCGTCGACAGGGGGCGCCCAAGTTGATAGAGAATCTGAAAGATTCAATGTCTCCCTGGCCTGCGTTGCAATGTCGGGGTGGGAGTACGATGCAGGATTAAATGATGGGGTGCCGACGTGTAGGATTAAGTCGGAGTTCCAGCCGATCCGAGGTTGTCACTAGCCTCCGCTGACCAAAGTTGCCGGAAAAT
Organism: Rosa rugosa; assembly: GCF_958449725.1. NCBI lineage: Eukaryota > Viridiplantae > Streptophyta > Magnoliopsida > Rosales > Rosaceae > Rosa > Rosa rugosa. The sequence continues at coordinate 14,032,135 of NC_084826.1, read as the reverse complement.
GCCTATGATATGTGTTTCATTTCTTTTTCTAATCACTGCCTCGTTTGCTATGCAGCGGGTTTGCGCTTTAATTTGACGTGCGAGGAGGAGTGTCGCCTGGCAAGGATCAAAGGCTGCTGGCAGAATCGTAACTTGCTAGATCTCCGCCTGCTTACCAAGTGGGAGTTGCTGGTTGAATTGCGGTTAACGCACGCTGTTGGTAAGTCTCCCGCTGAGTTGTGTCTTAGTTCGAATTGAGTCAAGCTAACGCATTGATTTTGCACAGAGACTCCGCCGGGAAACAAAGCGAATCGCGAAGCATTGGCCAAGGCTATAGACCGCGCAGAGATGAACAACTTCTTGGAGGAGATGTATGCCGCCGGGTTAGTGGCCTAGCAGACCACCGTCGATCCACAGACACTGGCGGTAAGCCAGTCTGAGGCTCCCGTGGTACTGCCAATGCCACACCATTCGCATCTTGCTCCCGCCAGTCAGACTGTGGCGGAGACGGGCACGCACGCCGAGTCGGAGACAGTGAAGGAGAGAGTACCCTCCACTCAGCGTGGGCCCCTGAGGGAGGGGGCGGCGTCCAGGAAGGAACCCGTTACCATTGCAGGATTGGAGCCGTCGGCGGCCCTGAGGCCTGTTGCCGCTAGTGCGGTGCCAGCGGTTCTGCAAAGGAAGCGGCGGCAGAATGACGCCGACGAGGCGGGGGAGGACGCTGACGCTGTGCCGATCGTAGCGCGGCAGTCAAGGCAGCAGAAGAAAGCAAGGCCGACTCCACGACCGGTGACCGCTGCTGCCGCTGGTGAGAGGCCCAGTAAAGGATTGGACTCATTTACCGCCTACGCGGAGTTCTTGACGGATCCTGAGCGGGAGTTCTTATTCCACCTATGCGAGCGGTTGGGGTTCGGCGGGTTGGATGGGACCGTGCGTTCGACGGCCGTGCAGCAGTCGCCCTTCAGCTCAGCCTTTGGGCATCTTTCTGTGGGGCTCCATGAGCTGTTCTTGGGGGCGTCTAGCCATCCCCAAGTTGAGCGGCAACTGCTGGAAGAGATCAAGGGTCTCCAAAGGGAGTTGCAGGAGGCCCAAGACAAGCTGAAGGAGGTGGAGTGGCGGCTTACCAAGGTAGAATGCGACTCCATGGATGCCCGCGGCAAGCTGAGCGGGGCGGTTGAGCGGGACCTGGAGCGAAATGATTAGGTATCCCGCCCAGAGCAGGAAATTGCCTTGCTGAAGGACCAGCTGGCAACAAAGGTGAAGAAAGTTGAGATCCTCTAGCGGGATTCCGCCACTAAGTCTGCGAAGGTTAAGCGGTTGGAGGGCAAGGTTGCCCGACTGGAATCTGAGAGGCGTCGCGGGGAGGCCATCACCGTGGAGGATTTCAAGCAGTCCCCGGAGTACAAGCAGGCGATGATGGATGCAGCGAAGGCTGGTGCCGCTGCTAACTTGGATCTGTTGAAGAAGAAGGGCGCTATTGACTGGGTCAAAGCGTCCCAGTCTGCCAGTACTTCGAGCCAGCCGCCTGTGCCGGCAAGTGTTCCTGCCGCTGGTCAGCTTGGGGGTGCCCGCTCCGGCAGTGGTGAGAACGACCATGGTTCAGCGGACGATTCCCAACGAACGCCACTGCCAACCCAGTCTGAGGTGTTACGTGCTAACTTTATGGATGTCCACACTCGAGAGGACGGAACCATAGTGACACCGAGCCCTACCGCTTGTGGGTCTGATCAGACCAGCCGCCTGACCGTACAACAGCAGCCGCCGGATGGTGAGGATGTTGCCACCGCCGCCAACAATCCTTGAGGATCCCCGCGGGTCTAGGTTATCAGTGAAATTTTTGTAATGCCGCTAGGGCTCTCCCTTTTTTTTTGGTAACCTGCCGGTATTTTTGGGCGGGGAGTCCCGACCCTAAATATATGAAGTATTGTTGTTTGTTTCTTAAATTTTTGCCAAGTGTGGGATTGTTTGCAATGATTGTGTTGTTTGCATATTGTTATACCGCCAGAGTTTTGACTTGCGCTTTGTCTTAATCAATGAAACGTTAAAAGAATTAAAATTGGGCCAAGTGCACTATGTAACGCACGTGGTCCTCTGAACATTGCTAGCGTTGCCATTTGCCTTTTTGTGCTAGACTTGGTGACAATGGTTTGAATAATTCCTCGTTTCATTGATAGCTGATAGATCAGCGTTTACAAAAGCGGGGTTGTACCCGTTGGGTAGCTTCCCTTAGCTAAATATTGAACAAAAATTTAGCTAAGTCAAGATGCTCTTGGGTAGCGGCATGACTATTTGTAATAGTACCGAAGGTGTTCGGTATTCCAAGGGTGGGTCGTTGTGACGTCGTCCTTGTCCATTAAGTAGAAGGTGCCGGGGCTAACAACTTCCACAATTTTGTACGGTCCTTCCCAAGTTGGGCGGAGTGCCGTTGGCGGTGGAATGACTTCCTTCATTACCCATTCCCCCAGTTGGAGGTTCCGAGCCTTGATTCGAGCGTCATAGAAACGCGATACTCGTTGCTTGTTTTGCAAGTTGTGCAAATGGGCCTTGTGGTGTTTCTCCTCAACGAGGTCCCTGTCGAGGTTGACGCCCTCGTCGTTGGTCTCGGAGTGGTAGCCCTCGACCCTAGCGGTAGGTTGGGTGACCTCAATAGGTAGGACGACCTCAGTTCCGAACATCATACAGAATGGTGTCTCACCGGTGGCGAAAGTTGGGGTAGTCTTGATGGCCCACAGAACTTCCGGGAGCTTCTCCGCCCATAAACCCTTGGAGTTGTCGAGTTTCTTTTTTAGCAGTTTCTTAATGATCTTGTTTGCTGTTTCGACCTGGCCGTTGGTTTGGGGGTGGGCGACAGATGCAAAACTCATTTTGGTTCCCAAGTTGGCGGTGAAAGATATGAGCTCCTTGTTGTTGAAATGTGTGCCGTTGTCTGTGATGATTGTGTGGGGAACGTCGTAGCGGCAATAGATGTTCTTCCAGAGCAAGTGGGTTACCTTGGCGGTAGTATGAGCGTGGTTCATTATAGATAATTATGCTTGCAAATGCTTATGTAAGTACAGAAAGTATGGTTGCTTGTCTTTCCCCTTTGTATAAATGTGTACTCTTGTAATCAGTTTAATTCTATGAAGTAATATCAGAAAACCTTCCTCAAAGTTTTTGTCTTGTTTTCTTTATGGTATCAGAGCAGGTATTCAAGGTCTAAGTCTGGTTATTTTTCTTTCTTGTGTAGTTCCTGAGTTCACCAGCTTAAGATGCCTGGGAAATCTGGTTCTAAAGATGATGAATCTCTTGTACATTCTTCCGATGTGGAGTCTAATCCAAACCAACGTCTTAGCTATGTTTTGTTGAATGAATTCAACTATCTTTCTTGGGCTAGAGCTGTCACACTTGCTCTTGGAGGAAGGTCTGAGCTTGGCTATGTCAATGGAGTTATACAGAAGCCTAAAGCTGACTCTCCTACATTTGATTCTTGGCTGTGCAAAGATCATCTTGTCATGTCTTGGCTAATCAACTCCATGGAGAGCAGAATAGCAGAAATTTTCAGTTTTTCTGAGTCCTCTATGCATCTCTGGAATCATGTCAAAGAGATGTATGGAAATCAGAATAATGCAGCTCGAGTTTTTCAACTCAAACGAGATATTGCTGATCTTCAATAAGAAGGTAAGCCCTTTGTTCAGCATCTTGGTAGCCTTACTAGTATGTGGAATGAACTAGATGTTTATAGACCTCATACTACTGAGGCTAGTGTTTTGTTAAAAAGAGCTGAGGAGGACAAGATTTTTCAGCTCCTTGCAATCTTAAGTTCAGAATATGAAGATTTGAGAAGTCATATTCTTATGAATATTGAGCTTCCATCCTTCAACAATGTGTGTGCCACCATTCAAAGAGAAGAAGTTCAAAAAAAGGTGATGAATATGGAGACCAAGACAAGTGCATCTGAAACTAGAGCTTATGCTTCTAATCACAGGCAAGCTGAAGCTAAAGTGTACAAAGGCAAGAGACCTTACTTGAAATGCAGCTACTGTGAGGGTGTTGGACATGTCAGGGATAGATGTTGGGTTCTCTATCCTGAGCAGAAGCCAAAGTTTCTATTGGAAGGCCAAAGCTCTCAAAAAGGCTGGAATTCACCAAAAGCAAACTTGGCAGCAGCTTCTTCAACTCATTATGAGGGTATGCTAAATTTCACCTCAAATCCTACAACTTTAATCAATGAATTTGCAGCTTTTCTCAGCAAGAAACATATGCATAGTGGAGGTGAAGAAACTGTCATGTCTGGGATTGAAAGTCCTACTGTACTCCTTGGAAAATTTGCTGGCTTTCTTGCAGAAACTGATTTTGTTCCACATGATGAAGCTTCAGGTACTCTAAAATCCTTCTCTACTGCTCTCAATGTTTGTGCTATGGATGACTATTGGATTATAGACTCAGGAGCTACAGATCACATGACAAATAAACTTACAAGTTTGCATGATTTTGAAAAAATGTCTATTCCTGGTAAAGTGTCTGTAGCAAATGGCAAAGGTGCTTCAGTTTTGGGAAAAGGAAAAATCAAGTTACTCTCTAATCTAGTTGAGTCTATTGCTCTCTATGTTCCCTCCTTCCCTTTTCAACTCTTATCTGTTGGAAGAATTACCAAAACATTGAAATGTCTTGTCATTTTTCAGGATCTCATCACCAAGAAGACGATTTGTGAAGGATTCTTTTTGAATGATCTTTATTATCTGTCCAAGAATGCTTTTGTTTCCAAGGTCTTCCAAGTCAGTTCGAGATCAGTTCAAGATCACCATCTATGGTATCAACGCTTGGCTCATCCTTTAGAGAAAGTGTTGTCTTTTTTATTTCCAAATATGTGCAAAGTAGACAATCAATGTGATGTCTGTCATCTGTCAAAATCTTCTAGGCTTCCTTTTACTTCTTCTCTTTCTAGATCTAGTAATCCTTTTGAAATCGTTCATTCAGACATTTGGGGTCTAGTCCTTGAATCCTATGATGGATTTAAGTATTTTGTAACCTTTGTAGATGATTTTACGAGGATAACTTGGTTGTACCTATTAAAATTCAAAAGTGAAGTTGTGGATGTTTTTAAGCATTTTCATAAACTTGTCAGTACTCAGTTTTCTTCATCCATTCTTGTTTTAAGATCCGATAATGGCTCCGAGTATATGTCCAATAACATGTCACAATACTTGAGCACACAAGGCATTGAGCATCAAACTAGTTGTGTTGGTACCCCTCAACAAAATGGGATTGCTGAGAGAAAAAATCGAGATCTTCTTGAAAAAACCAGAGCACTTATGTTTCAATGAACGTTCCAAAAAAATTCTGGTCTCGAGGTGTTCTTACTGCCACATATCTCATCAACAGACTTCCTAGTAGAGTTCTTGGTTTCAAATCACCCCTTGAAGTGCTAAAAGGTAGAAAGATTGATTTGTCTCACTTAAAAGTCTTCGGCTGCACATGTTTTATTCATATTCAAGCTCATCATCGTGATAAACTTGATCCTAGAGCGGTGAAGTGTGTGTTTCTAGGGTATTCATCTACTCAAAAGGGTTATAAATGTTACAACTATGCTACTAGGAAACTCATTGTTTCCAGGGACGTGAGATTTGATGAAGTAACTCCCTATTTCACTAAGAAACTATGTGATACTGGTCAGGGGGAGTTTCTATCTGATTCGTTTCCAAGTCCTAATCTTCCTGTTGATGAGGAGTGCAACTTGCCTGTCAATCCTGACATCAATCCTGATCTTGTTGTTGATGAGGATTGCAACTCGTCTATCAATCCTGATAGTCCAATTCAAGAAGTTCCAGTTGTAATCACTGATTCAGAAATTGATATGCAATCTGTTGTTGAGCCTGCCTCTCCACTAGCAGCTATTCTTCGTAGAAACCCTTTGGTATCTCCACCTGCAGTTGTCCTTCGTAGAAATCCTCCACGACAACGAGGTATTCCGTCAAAGCTCAATGACTATAAAACCTACACTGCAAGGTATCCGATGACACACTTTATATCTTATAAGAATTTTTCCCCTGCTCATTCTACTATTCTAAGTGCACTTGATTGTACTCATGAACCTCAAAGTTTTGAGGAAGCTAATCAGCTTGATGTATGGAAGAAAGCTATGGCAGATGAACTTCAAGCACTTCATGACAATAATACGTGGAGTGTTGTTTAAATTCTTAAAGGGAAGAAGGTTGTAGGCAGTCGTTGGGTTTACAAAACAAAGCTTCATTCGGATGGCTCTGTGGAGAGACATAAGGCTCGTTTGGTAGCTCATGATTTTACTCAAACATATGGAGTAGACAACAAGGAGGCTTTTGCTCCTGTTGCTAAAATGAGTACAGTGAGAGCTTTGTTATCAATTGCAGTCAATCATGCTTGGCCTCTATATCAAATGGATGTAAAAAAATACTTTTTTACATGGGGAACTTGAAGAAGAGGTGTATATGAGGTTGCCCCCAGGTCATCCTCAATCACATGATCCTGAGATAGTATGCAAGCTTCACAAGTCTATCTATGGCTTAAAGCAATCTCCTTGTGCTTGGTATTCCAAGCTCAGTTCAGTTCTTGAGGAAGTAGGTTTTCACAGAAGCAATGCAGACTCTTCTTTGTTTATTCGGATTGGTTCAACAAGCAAGCTTGTGGTGCTCATCTATGTTGATGATTTAATTGTGACAGGTGACAATGTTGAAGAGATCAATATTCTTAAGCAATCCTTGCAAAATAGGTTTGCTATGAAAGATTTAGGCATCCTCAAATATTTTTCTTGGAATAGAAGTGGCCACTTCCAAAAAGGGTCTTTTTCTAAACCAAAGAAAATATGTTCTTGATCTTTTACAAGATAATGATCTGCAGGATTGCAAGCCTGCTTGCACTCCACTTGACAGCAAGCTCCAATTTGATGTACAAGGTGAGCCTCTCCTGAATGTGAGTTATTACCAAAGGCTGGTCGGTAAGCTTATTTACCTTACCATTACTCGTCCTGATATAGCTTATGCAGTAAGCATTGTCAGTCAGTTCATGCATTCGCCCACTTTGGCTCATCTTCACATTGTTAAACGCATTCTTCGTTACCTCAAAGGTTCTGCTGAAAGAGGTGTGTTGTTTAAAAACAATGGTAACACTCAAATCATGGGTTACACAGATGCTGATTGGGCAGGGAATTCTCTTGATCGTAAATCAACTACCGGTTTTGCACATTTGTTGGTGGTAACTTAGTTACCTGGAAAAGCAAGAAACATAGAGTGGTTGCTCGCTCTGGTGCAGAAGCTGAATATAGAGCTATGACTTCTACTGCTTGTGAGCTTATTTGGTTAAAGGGCCTCTTATCCGTTTTGGGGTTTCCAGGTTGTCAACCAATGCCTCTTTTCTATGACAATCAAGCTGCAATGCATATTGCATCTAATCCGGTATTTCATGAAAGAACCAAACACATAGAAGTTGACTGTCACTACATTCGAGCTCAAGTTCAATCCAAGATCATTTATACTCATTTCACCCGAAGCCATGATCAGTTGGCTGACATTTTCACCAAATTACTTCCCACTGCTCAGTTTCTCAAGATTTTGGGCAAGCTTGGATCAATGAATCCCCTTGATCCAGCTTAAGGGGGGAGTATTGGCAGTAGCAGTATGGCTTAGTTTACTGGTTTGACTTAGTTTACTGGTTTTCTAGTTTGTACATTAACTTCCACTGTTCATACCTTACCGTAGTTGTTAAGATAGAGTTGTTAAACATAGTTATGGGCTTAGTTGAGGTTAAAAGTATGGTTGCTTGTCTTTCCCCCTTATATAAAGGTGTACTCTTGTAATCAGTTTAATTCTATGAAGTAATATCAGAAAACCTTCCTCAAAGTTTCTGTCTTGTTTTCTTCATAAACATAAACACAACAAATCGCAGCAATTGAAACATGAACAAATCAAAATCAACAATCCAAAACAAAACCAAAGATGAATTCATTTGTTTCGAGATAACCACAAAGAACAAATTCCTAAACAAATTGTAACAGAACCCATGCTCATTAAATCACACACAAAACCCTAAATCGAATGACCGTAAAATTTAGATAAAGAAGTCACCTTTTATCAACTGAACCGAGCTCTCTCCCTCTCTCACTCTCTCTCTTCTCTCCTCTCACTATCAGATAGCACAGATCCAAGTCATCATCAAACCAATAATACCAGCACTAACTCAGTCTTTGTCATCAAAAATTGACCAATGTTGGAATAACAAAAACGCCAATTCAACACATCGCAAGGTCGTAAATCTAAAGAAAAATTAAGGGCAAAATCATCATTTTACTAAACAGTCCACGAGTTTTAGATGTATTTATGTATATCTATAATTTCACCTTAGAGAGGAAAGAGTCGTGACGACTAATCTCGCAAAAGACTCAAACAACAACAATATTGTTTTGGACTTTCGGATCTGGGCTTGTATAGATCATGTGGAGCTACATACCGTACCTGCTTAATATATAATATGAACCAAAAATAGATAAGATAAATTTGATATGGGAAGCAACGTACTCATCTCATATTCTCATATACAATTTGTGATGAAGCTTTTGCCAACGTCGCCTGCCCATCCAAGCTGCAATGTACCGTATGCATAATAATATTTGCCAACGTTGTTATGTTGTTATTTTGCAGCGCACGTTTAATATAATTTTTTTTTTTTTTTTAAGATTCTTGAGAGATCAATGGATGCTTACCTTGATATCATGACCTCTATTCTTGACAGTGGCGCTAGAAGGCTTGTGATTGATCTTTAGCTCTCCATACATTGAAGTTTTAGATTCAGGTTTGCCTACTGAAAGGACCACATGGTCCTAGCAATGCTGAAAGCGGAAAAATGGGTAAAGGCAAGTATATGCAGATGCAGGTGATTGAGATCACCTCTAGTCTCTAGAGGGTGATGAGTTAATAAAAGAAGGGGCGTTACTGTTGTATATATGACCATTATCACACTGCGTGTTTTGGCTTTAGTAGTACTAGACAGCTCGCCCGCGCGATGCTGCGGGTTTGTGTTTTTTCTTTCATTAATTTTATATGCAATATAGTAGTAATCATAAGCTAAGAAATATTAACCGAATATGTTATGGTTTTACATAACAAACTCCAAACTTGAGACTATTTCAGCCTACATAAAAGAAGATAATCGATAAGGAAACTAATGAGGTACGTTTATTGGTTTAAAATGGTACTAACTATGGAAATAAGTTGCCCTTTCGCATCTGTGCTAGTCCTACATTTCTCACTGATGAAATTTACAAAATATTCCAAATCTCAGCCTCCACCATACACTTCACCATCCTTGTTGCCCTTTGGAAAAAAATTTCAATGTAGGATACTCACTCCATACCTACATAGGACTTTGCATCAGGCCTGCCAATCCAAACCACATATTTCATATCAAAAAATTCAAGTTAATAATCTTGGGGAGTCAAATGCTATTAGTCAACACCAAGAGGAAAATAACTCTAATTCTAATTCAGGAGCTAGTTCCTCTTTTGCTCGATTCAGTTTCAAGCAAACACATAACCACCATCGGAGAACATGAATTATCTAAAGGCTTGTTTCAACTTATGAAAGCTCTAACATTAGCAAAAGCTTAGAAACTAAGATGTACTATCAGGTCGAACTCAATGCTTCGAAAGTATCTAACAAACGCACCAAATATAACATAGAAGGAAAATTGGAGCTCATAAAATACTTGCAACGTATTCATCAGGGGTCCAACTAATTAATGAAATCCCATTTAATCGTGATATTCTCAAATGGATCAAGCACATCATAAGCTTCTGCACAAACATCCATCAAAACAAACCTTAAAACATCAATCCTCAAGATTTCCTATAACGTTGACTTCATTATATGCAATGATTATCATGTCAAAACAAAGTTTCATCCAAAACCAAAACACTTGTTGATTCAAAGACAACTTCTTTCGGTTCATTATATTAAGGCATTTATACTATTACTAAATATAAATAAATTTGGAACACCAAATACAGATCATGACTATTTGTATTCAAACCCAAGAATTAAACAAACTGTAAAGGAATATTGAGTTTAAATGAGCATAAGAAAGAGAAGAGGTTGTCAGACGCATTTCATCAAACATGTGGTGAGCAACAGTTTCAGTTTGTCTTTCGCATTCATACTCAAATCAAACTGAACTAAATGCAAGACGTTGAATTTTTTATTGGGTTTTTCGATTTCAGATCGCACAACTCAAATCATGCTTGATTGAGTTCAACTGATTGCTCCTAAATCTCAGCTACCAACTACTTCAAAACCCACAAAGCGTTCAACTCAAACAGGAAAGAAAATTTCGAAATCCAATCCTCACCTATTCTCCACAACTTGGTGTATCGAATATTTCTTCCTCTTCCCGTCTTATGTTCTTCATCTCTCTCGGATCAGCCTTCATTCTCTCTCTCTCTCTCTCGCAGAAGACCCAGAAGAACTCTGTTATATTTCTCTCTCGCAATCTTCTTTCTATCTCTCAGCAGATCAGCAGGGCAGGGCAAGTGGGTGTAATTTGATTAGAAAGGAAGGGCAAAATCGTCGGCGGGTATTATAACAGACTGAATGGCAGGGATGTAACTTAAGAAAAAATTAAGGGCAAAAGCGTCATTTACTTCGGGCTCGAATGAACAGTAGCCACGCGAATGAACAGTTAACGCCCTTTAGATTATAGATAATTTCTTCCATGATTTTTTTTTGTTAAATCCATCTGTGTAATTGCCCATATATAGACATGAGTGGTGTAGTAAACTAGTAAAAATGTTACTCCTGGCCCGTGCATGGATAGTTTCATCGGGGTCTGTGATAACACGTGCAAAAGGCAAATTTCACAAAATGGCATATTTCTATGGTATAGCTGTATAACATAAAAATCACGTCCATGCATATTATTGAATTGTCAAAAATGTTGTTGAATTGGTATATATCCTTTCACACTGTGTGATCCACAAGCATGTTTCTCAAATGGAGTTAATTTCGTATCTATCTAAGGGAGAATATGTTAAGCTACAAATTTGTCATGCCAAAAAATATGTATGACTAGTTGACTACAACTTCGGCGTATGAGTCCTCTCAGGCATCCCCGCCATAATAATTAAAAGAAACGATTACTGATCTACCGGTTTTAATTAATTGGCAGTTTTAGGCTCACACATAGTAATTTGGATAAATTATTATTATGTGGTCTAAACTAATAATATTACTTGAATTTGGTGGGAACCATGCAGGGAATGAAAAAAAAAAATTAAATTAAGAGACCCAACAAAAATAATTGCAAGTCATATGAGCTAATAATATCAACCCGGACCACCACGTGTACTATGATCCGGGACAATGTTATAAGGACAATTCTTATGTTTACCCCTTGGGTGAATGATCATATTCACCCTCTCTTGCAATAAACGCATAATAAATGTATAATTTGTTAATCCAACCATTCATGTTGTATAACGTAATACAAAGATTAACTATGTAAAAAATCAATCAAATTGAAGACCTTTTAGTTATTCATTTCTATGAAATACATGGACGGTTCATCATAATAGTAGTAAGTGTTGTTAGAACCATCAATTTGTTTAATTCAATTAGATAATTAAACGATTTTTGATTCGATTGATTTTTTACAGAGATGATCTTTAAAAGCTAATTTAAGAGATGGACCGTTGGATTATAAATTTATTTAATAAAAGTATGTTAATCGACAATGGGGGTAAATATGCTTATTCACCCTAAGAGTGAACCTAAGAATTGTCCATGTTATAATCTCTCAGTAATTTAGAAATGGTAAGAATATATCGAGTAAAAATTTAAATGTTACTACAGAAATCTAACGTGTCGATGAAGATTATAGCTAGATAGCTTTTTGAAAGTAAGAAAGAAAAAAATCAAATTTATTAGTCTGTAAAGCTTTTGTAATTTTATAGAGGAGGGGGAGAATTTTCAGGGGGCCAATTATATAGAGGATAATATAGCGGTCATATACTCAAATATATGTGAAATTTGATGATCACTTGATGTTAGGCGGTCGAGATTTGCCTCGAAGCTAGTAAAGTAAGCACGCTGCCGGAAAAACGAACACCTTAAGTGATGGAGCTCCGGTTTTGAGCAAAATCACGCTCAGAGGCGAAGATGTGAAATATTGAGGACGTACTTTTCTGTTTTTGGAAGCCAAAACTACTTGAGAATCATATAAACTACATAAGTCAAAGGACCTTATGACTCCACAAGATTGAGTAGTAGTAGTAGTAGAAATCCTTAGCTAAGTCATTTATTAAATTTTCTAGTAGACTTATCCAACTTTTATTTAAATAAATGTTATTTAACTATCTTTTTGGAAATATTTTTTTTTTTACCAGATAAACAACTTAAATGTTACGACTAGTTTTTCGTGAGTCAAACTTACAACCTCTCACTTACGAAAGGAAGACTATGCCACAAACCAAATTGTACTGGGCATAAATAATTTTTCTTATAACCAATTATATATATTTTTAATTAAAATTATTATTACCGAAAAATTATATGCCTGTTCAGTATTATTTGGTCTAGTGGCATAAGTTTTCATTTTATAAATGGGAGATCGTGACTTCAACTTACAATAAAGTGATAGACTAATGAAATGTTTTTTTAATTTTTTGTTTGTTCAAGTAAATATCTAAACTTTTCTCTCTGCGAACGAAAAAAAACTTTTTCTCTCTTCTCGTCCGGCGGCGCGCCCTTACGGTGCCGTCGTCGGACGGGCCCTATTTATCCAGATTGGGTCTTCTATGAGGCTTAGAATCTTCGATCGTTGCCATCTCGATCTATTTGGGGTGGTTGCGGTGGCTGGTACTGTGTTGAGGAAACGGAAGGTGGCGGCGGCTGGCGTGTCTTGGTTGGTTGCCCGGTGGTCCGGTTGGAGGATTGGGTTGGTGTCGCAAGGTCTGAGGCCGGCAGGTGGTGACGAGCTTTTGTCGGTTTGGCTGGGATCCTTTGGAATCCAATCGGACCGGAATTGTTCGATCTGGTTTGGGTCTAAGAGATCCGAGATGGGGAGGGGATGGACTGGGAGTGGCGGCGCTCATCAGTGGTGCGACAGGGATGGTGGTACGATGGTGGCGGTGGTCCGGCGGAGTAGGTTTTCGTTGGAGGGGTTGGGATCCTTTGGAGTCCGATCGGATCGGAGTGACCTGATCCGGTTTGGGTCCATGGGATCCGAGATGGGGAGGGGATGGATGTGGGTTGGTGGCGCTCTTCGATGGCGTGACAGGGATGGTGATACGATGGTGGCGGCTGTCCTGTGGCGGTCCGGCGTAGTGGGCAGTTGCTCGGAGGTGGCCATGCTGGGCTTGGACCATGATTGGCTGGTGGTTGCTGCACTTCCTGTTTCTTTGGCAGAGGCTTGGGTTTGGGCCCTCGTATTGGGCCCGGCCTGGGCTGGTTTATGTTATTTCTATTTCAGTTTTATTTGTTTTAATTGGCTAGTATTGTCGCGCCTTTGGCGTGTAATAAGTCCCTGCATGTATTTTGTAGGGTTCGTCGGGCTAACTGCCTGTGTATGCACTTAGAGTGCCTTGTCTGCTCTAGGTAGGCGGCGAGCTCCTTGCTTTGTCAAATGGTCGCTACCTCCTAGTGGCAGGGTGAGACTAAGTGTCGTCGGATTTATTTTTCGACGGCAACATAGTAGGAAAGCTGTGCTAAAGCGGGTACTTATGCTATGTTGTAATCGGGTTACATATCGAGTTATCTTTCCACAATGTCACTACTATGTTAAAGCAAATGTTGTAGCTAATTGTGCACTCTTTGCTAGTTGGTGCTTGTTAGAATACAAGTCTCCTGTAGAGATTTCTGATATTATTTCAGAAAATACTCTAGATGCTTATTGTAATCAGGGGTTTAGGCTCAATGTCCCCCCCTTGTATTCGATAGTTTCATTAATCAAGGCTTGAGGGCAGCCGCACTAGCCCTTTATTCAAAAAAAAAGAAAAAAAAAAAGTGATAGACTAATTGTTGTATATGAGTTATTTATTTGATAAAAACTAGATAAATAAAAAAAAAACACACATCGTAAGGCAGGATCAAAACACCGGATTTACGCTTTTGCCTTGTATATAGTTAGTGCAATGATACTCTTCAAAAAGGGACGCCACACAGCCTTTCAACAGATGATGCAGCTTCATATTCGTCACTCTACGTCATTATTTGCTGCACAATTTAGGTGTTGTAATCGTTCTAATCTTTTTAGAGTCATCGAACTCGACAAGTTAGATTAATCAGTTTGAATAAGTTGCAGTAGAGGTTTAAGTTACTATATCAAATAATTGATGCTAGCTCATCAGTCATCGACTTAGGTATACAAATCTAATTCTTGAACCTTGTATGGATCCTTGCTAGAACTGCAGCATGATAAGCTTCCTCTTGCAGTCAAGGAGGTAGGACCTAACGAGTAATAAGAGTCAAAAAGTGACTGATATCAAACATATGTAGTGTATATCAGTGGGCCGTTGAGGGACGAGCAAATTTCTTTCACTACTCCAATCATTTCAACAAGCTCGAATATACAATGTCATATATTGACATTATCCAATGCAGATAGATTCTTTTTTGTCCTAGATACAGATGCATATTATTTCAATGTTACTGCAGAAAAGAAAAGAAGAAGCGTACTCTTTAGAAAATTCTTACCCTTTTGTTACTGGAGAGTGGAGACAAAAAAGCCTAAATTAAAGCGTATATAAGTATGTACGCATGCATTACTATAATCTATAATCATTCATATATGCGAGATATCTAGTTTGGTTAGAAAAAGAGGCTTGAGCTAGAGGTTATATATGGGTTGATTGTTTCAAGGTATATTCTGAGAAGGGTGTGAAGATTTTCAAAAGCTGATGAAACCGTAAAAGATGTTGGGGCGTATATGCACTTTTGAAATGCTTTATTTTAACTGTAGGGTGAAGGGTCCAGGTTGCAGTTAAAGTTGCAGAGAGGAGTATTATGCTTTACATGTTGGAGAGGGAAGGAATATGAACACAGTTCCTACTTTTAACATAAATATTCAACAATGGACCACCCCACTTGTCTCATCCTCTGAAACTAGTGTTGGTAACTTTGTCTTCACAATCCTTGATAAATTATAGCATAGAAATGAATGTATAATGTATTTGATGACCGCTGATAATGTGAATCTAACATCAGGTTTTGGTTTTGGTCCCCCTCTTTTGTATTCTTGTTTTCCTTTTCTTAATTTAAGAGGATAGGAAGGATCTCTTCCTCACCTATCCAAGCCTTTAAAAAAAAAAAAAATCTAACATCCGGTATTTAAATTCGACAAAAAAAAAAAGAAGTCAGGTATTTAAAGCCTAGCTAGCTTGCTTTATCATTAGAGCAAGTTCACCCGTTTGGTCACCAGGTTACATACTTTTCACTGCTTTTTAGTGTTTATTTCCACTCTTTGGGTCACGGACACAGTTTCCAATACGATCTGGGTCACCAGATCAGCTTGCAGGTCACCAGGGTGACACAGGGCACGAAATACACTGTGTCTGTGACCCAGAGAGTGAAAATATACATAAAAAGTAGAGAATAGTATGTGACTTGGTGACCCACGGGTGGACTTGCTCTTAGATAATAGATACCACAGTAGGAGATCTTCAGTTAGAATGTGTGCAATTGCTTCCTTCCAACACGATTACAACTATATATTAGTTTTCGGGACAACATTAGATGGATAATAATTTGTTGGTTGACATATTTTACGAGTCATTCGTAGTTCATGTATATCTCAATTTTAGCTAGTATTCAAACTTTAAGCAAATCTTAAAATTTGAGAGCTAAATTCTAACTCATATTTGACAGTTATATACCCTAAATTCTCTAAAATACTCAAACTTAAACTTTTTAAATATTGATCACATGTCTAGCAACAATTCGTTGAGCACACTATCAAACACTGTCAAGCAAAATATCGATCTCATGCATATAAATAGAGGGTCGGGCTCTTGCTTGGTACACAACTACACACTACTGACACTAGATAGAATCATCTTGCTAATAAAACCAATCCAAAAACCCTAAAACGCTAACCTCCATGATCGTGAGATTCATGCAATCCATAAAAGACTCATCGGAGATTCTGGAATTGAAACAATGCATCACACAGAACAGAAAGTAATCAAAGGGTGCCATAATGAAAGCACATGATTAACAGGGCAGGCCTAGGGCATTGTTTGTAGATGATGATCGATCATTAGGCGGGGTTTAGGGCTTTAAATAATTTGAAAACCAACAAAGCACCGTATTTCTATTATGTATTCTTTCTCATGTCTGATATGCCAAATCTTTTTCCTTTTATAATCAGTAAGCGTAGGACCCTCGTGTCCAATAAAAAGAATCCATGTCGAAGAAAAAAGGGGGATTCGTTCTGATCAATTTGTTCCCGCATCCGCAGGAGGAGGCTCCATTCCATTAACTAATCCTAGCTGCTCGAGTCTGGATATTACTGCTGAGGCTACTACTATTCACCATACTCTGTGAACTTTATGATGTAGGCCCTTCTATTCTGACCAACCCAGATTCATAACTAGGTAGGGTGAAAGCTCGTGAAGGGTTCTGAACTATAACTGGCAGGCATTGAAACAAGATTCATGACGAAAGGAAAATCCTAGCAGCTAGACTACTGTATTTCTGCAGCTGAATTCATGGCTTTCTTGCATCATTGCTTGAATTCAAGAAAGAAAGAAATTTACTGACTGGAGAGGTGAGGTGAGTAGGTCATGAGGTGACTATACAAGGTGGTCAAAGTTGCATTGTGCATAGCCGAATAGTGTTTATGGATTACTGGATCATGGCACGAGCTTAACAGTGCTCCGCATGCAGTAGCCAGGAGCCGGTCGCCCAGCAATAGTGTAGTAGTAGTCAGTAGTCAGTAGTGCAGTAATTTTTATTATTAGGTATTGGTCGACCAAAAGTCAAACTGTCCGGCTCAAGACGCCCCGAGACAATAACCTCTTTACCTAACTTTTCATATTGCATTAACCCTAGCCAGTCTGCAACGATCTGGTGCCATGTCAGCATTCCATTAGACTAACTACCCCATGCGGCTGGTTGAAAATAGTATTAGGAACCCAGCTTCATGGTTACTAATTTATACTTGTTCACAGTTCACCACAATATTGGATTAGCAATTTGGACTCTTGAGTGATGGTATTCCCACAACACATCCATAGTATATCATAATTTTTTTTTTCTTCTGAATTATCTATTTAGACCAAGAACTAAAAAATCGATAATATCCTTGAAATTTCAGCGATATTTCCGTTTTTTTAGGGTCTCGATATATCTTTGACTTACCAAGAGAATATCGGGACAATATTTCTGGAAATGTTCAAAATTTTCTAGAAATTCCGAGATTATCGCCACCTCTCGCTATATGTGGCTCGTGAAAACTAGCACTTGTCCTTATCTAATTATCTAATTTGCTAACTAGTAAAAAAACTTTTCTATGTATTTCAATGGACCATTTTCTACTTATTTTTCTGTTTATTTGAAGATCGATTTATTTTTAAACATATATAATTAATTGTAAAATATTATTATAATTAATAATTAACTCTCCTAATCTCTTTCAATCAAAAAAAAAAAAACTCTCCTAATCTCCTATTTAAATCATTTTTTAGAATTCTCATGTAGAATTTTATATCTTTGTCATGTCAATGTATTTTATTATACTCTAAATTACTACAATCATTATACAATTAAGTTCATCAAACACTTTTTTAAAAAATATTATAGGTAACTGATCATGTAAACATTTCATAAGAATTCATTAATAATTTTCATGTTACTTTCTAAATTTCAATCATTTTTTTCAAAAATTTACTTCGATCGAAATTTCTTCAATATTTTCATTGAAATTTCCATTTTTTAGACTATCGATATTCGATATTTTAGTCTTTAATTTGGAGAGGTGAGAAAGAAAAGAGAACCGAATTTTGATCGGTTTGTTTTGTTTGGTCGATTATTAGTATTTAAATTTATGAATGAAAATCTACCAAATAAATTGATTCACTTGCTTTTTTATGCACCTCTCAATCGCCTTCAACATTTCATAGCCCAGCACCTAGGTGACTTTTAGGCATTATAATCATTGTGCCCTGACATCGCCGTAATATGCAGAAATGAGGGAAGACATAAAGTTGTATGTGTACTATACGAATTAAGCACTTCAATTGTTGAACAATTATTTGAGTAGAAGAAGTTGTTTTCACTTACTCTTCTTGACCCTAACTATTTACAATAACCAAAACGTGTGATTGTATATGTTAGACGCTGATGAAAATTAACTTGTCAGAAAATAGAAACACACTGTTTTGGGGTTTGTCTTGAATTAAACACAAGGTGAGGACTCTACCATCAATTTAAAAGAGTACATTCGGGCATGGAGATTATGTCGAGCAAAGAAAATTGGATACAGCTTCCTCGAGAGCAGTGGATTCTCGCAGTGAATAGTCTCTCTCTCTCTCCCCTTCTTTTCCTTTTCACCTCCATTAAGTGAATCCCAAAAAGTCTTATCCTTATGATTATAAAGGAAGACAAAAAATCAACCAATTGGATCCATACAGTAACTAAGAAAGAGGAGGAGTGTGAGAAGAAACACCAACCTACTCACCATCTTCTCCTCTCCTCAATCACTGAACACTAACCCCATTTTTCCTCCAAAGAGGCCTAACCATTTCTAAGAGCTACCTAGCTATACTAATCCCTCCAAACATTCCTTCAAAAATGCTAAGCGCAACCTGCATTGTCCTCATCTCTCTTCTCGCTTCATTCTCTCTTTCTAAAGCCTACCTCAACCTCACTCTTCCAGGCCAACATCCCAACCCAGATGAAGTTGTTCAAGAAGTTCATAGGTACATTATTCACCTCTGTTTCCTCTGTTTCTTTCACCCCTCTCTTTGTAGATCTGAGTACTCGATACTTCATTTTTTCTTGCAGGAGGGTAAATGCTTCTATAGTAAGAAGACAAATGCTGCAAGTAACCAAGAGAGACCAGTTCTCTTCATGCCTAACCGGAAACCCTATCGACGATTGCTGGAAATGCGACCCAGACTGGCCCAGCAATCGTCAACGCTTAGCAGACTGCGCAATCGGGTTTGGTCAGTATGCTCTTGGAGGCAAAGGTGGGGAGTACTACATTGTCACCGACTCTTCCGACGATGATGCCGTGAATCCAAAGCCGGGAACTCTGAGATACGCTGTGATTCAGCCAGAACCGCTGTGGATTGTGTTCCCGAGCAACATGCTCATCAAGCTTTCTCAGGAGCTCATCTTTAATAGCTACAAGACTCTTGATGGGAGAGGAGCTAATGTTCACATTACGGGTGGGGGTTGCATTACTTTGCAGTATATAAGCAATGTCATCATCCACAATGTGCATATCCACCATTGTGTTCCCTCAGGTAAAAACAATTTCTCAGTTTCTTTCATGAATATGCGTTTCTATAGTTGCCAGAAAATGTGATCCATTCACAATCTTAGAGGGGAGTGAAGAAAATCTCAAAGGAATTTTTGCTTTTCACCACTTTAGTTTCTTTGAGACACTTTACTGGAAACCATATACTTTTCTGTCACTTAAAAAAGTTACATGTATTTGATTTACGAAATAAATATTGAGATCGCAGGTATAATTGTTTACCTAGAACGTTTGGTGTGCCAATAATTGCGAGTATCCAGTTTCCTTGATATGCTTGGTTTGTCTGTATCTAAGTTTCATGGTAGCTTGCTTTCCAATAAATTAAATTAAATTAAATTAAATTCATGGTAGCTTTATGTGTTTGGTTTGCTGTATCTGAGTTTCATATATAGTAGCTTGATGTGTTTGGTTTGTCTGTCTTAGTTTCATAGTAGCATTGGTCTATTTTTTGTGTTGATTTTGTACTTCTATCTAAAACGATACCGTTTTCAGATTTAAAGTTGATATTTAAGATTAAGGTGTCTTACAGTAACTATCAACATTTTGAAATTGTTTCATAATTTCAGATTTTAGAACCGTACTTTTCAAATAAATTACTATAATTTTGAGAGCTTTTACCATAATAATCATAACTTTTTTTGAAAGAGGGCCAGTACGGCTGCCCTTAAACTTTGATCATTACTGAAACTGCAGAATACATGGGGGAGACATCATATCTGAACTCCAAATTACAATAAGCATAAGGAGAATATCCCGAGATAATAATGGGAGTCTCTACGAAAAATATGTATTCTACCAAGCACCAATTACTATAATAATCATACTTTGAGTAAAGCATATTTTTATATTTTTTTCACCGTTAAATTTACTTGTACACTTGAGCTAATGATGAAAAAAATACTCACCGTTACGGCGTTACGTAACTACATCTTACCATTTACCATGCAGGGAACACTAATGTGCGGTCAAGCCCAACCCACTACGGCTACCGCACGAAGTCGGACGGCGACGGCATCTCCATCTTCGGGTCCAAAGACATATGGGTCGACCACTGCAGCCTATCACGCTGCAGGGACGGTCTGATCGACGCCGTGATGGGTTCCACTGGCATCACAATCTCAAACAACTACTTCACGAATCACAACGAAGTGATGCTACTGGGCCATAGCGACGATTACGTACCCGACACCGGCATGCAGGTGACCATAGCCTTCAACCACTTCGGCGAGAATCTGGTGCAGCGCATGCCCAGGTGCAGACGCGGCTACATCCACGTGGTGAACAACGACTTCACTGCATGGGAGATGTACGCGATCGGCGGGAGCGGGAACCCCACGATAAATAGCCAGGGCAACCGGTACA
Source organism: Rosa rugosa (assembly GCF_958449725.1). NCBI lineage: Eukaryota > Viridiplantae > Streptophyta > Magnoliopsida > Rosales > Rosaceae > Rosa > Rosa rugosa. Next base: position 14,011,318 of record NC_084826.1, on the reverse strand, counting down.
CGGCGCCGACCAATAGGAACGCGAAGGAGGTGACGAAGCGCGTGGACACGGTGGAGGGGAGTTGGAAGGGGTGGAATTGGAGGTCGGAGGGGGACATAATGGTGAATGGAGCCTTCTTCGTGGCGTCCGGCGCCGGAGTGGAGATCAAGTACGAGAAGGCCTATAGTGTGGAGCCCAAGTCAGCGGTGCTCATTGACCAACTCATCATGCATGCTGGTGCTCTCGGAGTTGGTGGCAGGTCCGGTCTCTTTTTCTTTTTTAGTTCTTCTTTTTCTTTTCTACTGGTGCTGCACTTTGTTTTTTGCTCTTTTGGTTTCACTTTTACTTTTTCCTTAATTTGCTGGGGAATCCCTTTTCACAATAATTAACTAGTTCATGCCCTAATTTAAGGTGGGTTGAGTTAGAATCATCTACTTGGTTTGAGGTTGGGTTCATCTTGGGAGAAACAAGGACTCGTAGCATTATGGTTTTGCTTCCAACATGTCCCTCTTACTAAAATGATATATTAATGGATATTCATTTCGTTAGTGTTTTGGGGTTGTGGTATTATATTTGTAGAAGTGTGATTTTGCTAGGTAAGTTTTTTCTGGAAGCAGTTTTGTCTTGGTGGTAGATTCAAAGTGCTTTCTAAAGAAGTATCTTCCTAAGAAAGCAATAAAGATGGTTTCTACAACACATAAAGCACTTGATTTTTCTGCCGAACAATGTCATATAAGTATTTCACAGCTCTAGAGGCAAAACCAGACCACTTGGAGCTTTATTGTTTGAGAGTGTTTTAATTAGAAGCGGTTTTGCTCAAAAGCGCTTTTGTTAGGAGTACATAAAACTTGAAAGGCGTTACAAGTGCTAAGCACATTTGTCTAATCACCTTTTGGTTATATGGATCTTGGAAGTATGGAACAAACAAAAAGCTTCTTCGGGTTAGTTGCATATTTCATTATTCACTCCTTAACTCTTTGTTTATTAGTGTTCCAAGTCTTTGAGAATTGGGTTTTAGTTCTTTTTGGGATTTAAATGGAAAAAGCTGTTCAAAGATGCTCTGAGAATGTGACAATGAATTATAATGCAAATTTGAATGAGCAGGGACAACAATCTGGGGAAGTGGAACACAGGACCCAACGAAGGTTTCGATTCAGGCCCCGATTATGAGGATGAAATGTCTGGAAGCAGCATGAACATGCCAATGCAGCCACTTTCATCCACCTCCATTCTCTTTACCTTTTTGATTTCGTTCTCGTGTTGTTTTTGTATATTATCTCCGACTTGCATTTGATCGCATTGAGAAACTAACCAATGGTTTCAATTTCAACTTATTGTTAGCTTGGTGTACATTGTTGACCGCTTAATTTCTTACGGTTTAAGCTTTTCAGTTCATGGTTTAACATATACAAGTCTATGGTGATTTTTTTTTTTTTTTTGGTCATACTGGTTTGTATTTCCACATACTAGGTTAAGGCACAATCCGATCGGAAAGAAGTCAGTGATTAATTGGCTCGTTTATCAACAATTTAAGCTTTGAAGTTTAGTGATTGTATAGAACTTTTTTGTCTCGCAATAATCTTGGACCAAGGTTTATTATAACTTATAAGCAAGGCAGCAGCCATGTCACCATATTCACGTACCACATTAATAAATTTGGTACCCCATTCATACAGAAGATAAAATGCAAGACAAATCGAATCTATTATTGTCCCTTTTGCTTTAATTAGGTTAATGACTATTAATCAATTAATGCTTTTAATCAGGATATAAGATGTCTTCTAGAGCATATATACATCTAATTTTTAAGCTACTATTTAATGGAAGAGTACTGCTGGTGTCTGAATATGAATGAATAAAGGGTGATCGTGATGCAGTTCCTATCTAGTTCCATATCAGTTTTATTATTCAAGTTTGAACAAACTTTTCTCTATGACCTACTGTAGTTTTTGTGCTTTGGAGCTTTATATCCACACTCAGTCCAGTCTGGGCTACAAACTTAAATACTACTGTTTAAAGCAGGATAGGAGGTGACGATATACTAGTGCTAGGTTTTAAAACACGAAGAACTTGCCAACTTGGGGTATATGTATGTGACGTCTGCTGAAACTTCTGTTCAGTTCACGTAGCCATATAACTTTGACAGCCATGTTGCTGGGTGGATAATATTATATATCTTCTGCTCACGCTTGACTAACTCTTTTGCTCATCAAGAAGTACAACAAGCAGCATGCTAACTGCGAACCAATCAATTTTCTACTATATCTTCTGTCATCCATTGACAGATGACAGTAGGAGTGATGATAGTGCCAATGGTTTTGTTTTGAACATTGGTACGTCTAAGTTACATATACAATGTGGTTAACTTTTACCCTGTGACTCTGTTACATTCTGCTGTATGTTGTCCATGCTTGAATCTGTAATCTTGAATTTCTCATCCTCATAGATAGAATGAGCACACTAAAATGAAGATGATTAGCTGATGGTACCCCTATTTGAGTTCTCAATTTGATGCTTTAATATTCAATAAAATGCTGCAATATTTCGATTTTTACAGTTCTAAACGTACTTGATTAACCTCGATAGCTTCCACTGAAAAGTTCAGAATTCTAGGTTAGGGATTAGGATGTATCATATATCTCTTTGGAATCAATAGAAGTTGAACGGATAAATCACAAATTGTTACCTGATTGATACTAAAAGACTTGGACAAATCTTTTTTGTCGCAATATTGATTAATTCATTTAGAATTGATCTGTTCGCAATTAGCATGCTGCTTGTAATCTTGATGGTCTAGCATAAGCAAAAATCAGAAGACTAATTAATAGAACACTACTTTAAAATGGAAATGGCTCTTCTGCTCAGAATTGAAAGGTTCCAAATGTTGCTGTAACTGCTTTCTTGATTTAGGGGTCCGCTTATGTATTACTTGGTCTTAATTTGGATGTACACTAATAGAAAAGAATCTAAATTTTAGCTGAACAGTTGACAGAAAGTACATTTGAGGTGAAGTTATACCAATGAGTAGTATTGCTCCTTTTATTCAAAATTGGACCCTCTTTGAACCTCAGTTTACCAAAAAATGGTGGATGGAGCATTTAGTAAACAATTTGGAGACACTAGGCATTCATTACCAGCATTTACGATGACAAAAGGAAAAGCAACAGCTCAACACTGTAAAAGAGACAGATAATATAGACAAATATAGATTTGATTAAGAAAGTTGGGCAGCACATGCATGCCATTCGGAGTTACAGGTTGAAGGAGACCCTTCTTGCTAAGTGAAGTGCATTACATTAGTAGATCCCATTACTCTCTCCTAGGCAGATGAATTGACCAAAGCTATTCACCAGCATACTCTGTCCCCATATGTGCCAAAATTCCACTTGGTGAGTTGGGAAGAACAAACTGGAGTAACATGCACTACAGTTTGAAGGTTCATCAGATTTCAAAATTTATAGTGGGGTTAGTTCATGTCCCAGAGGGAACTTGAACAATCCCATGCATCACTATCATGATGTGGAATCCATGTTATACCACTTTGTTCACTCGATAATTCAGATATCCAATCTGATAACCATGTTTCATATGGAGAGCTTGGCAAGGCAAAGTCCGATAAACAGAGATCATCAGAGTAAGTTTCCTTAGCTCCCCATAAATTCTCAACTGAGTCCTGATCTTGATCAAAGTTATATTTTTTTTCAGCACTCATATCATCACAATCCTGAAAGAAAAGACCCTGTTGGGCCCTTTTCGATGTACATTGCAAGTTTCCAGCAGATGCAGCATCACCATCTTGAATTTGTGCTTTCTTCACTAAATGTGTCCTCCAGTAGTTCTTGATCTCATTATCAGTTCTTCCTGGCAACACTCTTGCAATCTTTGACCACCTGCATAAAAGGTAGATATGTATAGTTAGAGCAACACTTGGCAAACTCAGTGCAGCCTAGTTAACCACTTAGGAAACCTTGCTAATAGTGTTACTAGAAGGTAATGATGTCACAACTTACTTGTTACCCCAAAGTTCATGAAGTTGAAGGATAATTTTCTCTTCTTCGACAGATATGTGACCATGCTTAAGATTGGGGCGGAGATAGTTCAACCACCGCAACCTGCAACTCCTACCACTTCTCCTTAAACCTGCAGCATGTGAACAGCTTCTCAGTTTACTTGTTGAATACAAGAACAAAATCTGCATATCTCCTACTTTCAGTAGGAATCACCATACGTACCTGATTCCTTGGCTAATGCATCCCACCTCCGATCCCCCTTAAGTCTTACATACATGGTGAGTCGTTCATCTTCCTCTTCTAGCCATGGACCTTTGCGCAGTTTTTCACCTTCCACAGCTGCTGCTTCATAAGCCATTGTTGGAGTGACAAACCCTGAGACAGAAAACCCTTTTATATGAGAAGCAGGGTAGAGAATTAGGAAATTTAGAAAGAACAAGAGTGATGAGAATCTCTTAGATGGTACACTAGGTGGACAACACTAGTTTGTGGGAACTCCACCTTTGGCTTACATAACTTCATGCTTTTAGGGCAACAATTAGGTCATCTCATGAAGTTCGAGTTGATTGTAGCTTTATTTCCCCTAGTTGCATCACATGTTTTAGCTCTATATGCAGTGGTTGTTCTGGTATGAAAATATTTATATTAATGCAGTGCAAATATAGCCATTTTGTCTCTGCCTATTTTGGAAAACGTTAGCAGAGCGACATACTTTCGTATGATTAGAGCAAAAGAGGGAAAAGGATAGAGATAATGTTTTGGAAGGTAGTGAAGTAAGGGAAGATTTGAAAGAACTAGTTTAATAGATCTTCTGTATACTATATATTATCTGAAGGGAACTTGGTCTAGAAAGCATTATATATATTATCTAAACATCTGAAGAGAACTTGGAGTAGAAGCATATCAAACTCTTAAAGAGAGGGATTGAGAAGGGTTTATTGTTTTCGACCAAAAAATAAAGAAAGAAGGGTTTATTGGATCAAAAACTTCATCGACCTTTTATGTTTGATCCACAGTCAATTGACATGATTAAAGATTATAAGCAGCTTCATAACTGAACATATGCATGTATGAAGTATATGTAGCCAAAGGTTTTCCAAAATAACAAAACCAGACATTACTCAGGAACCTCATTTTATATAAATTTCAGTAAAAAGTATTCATGTCACATCCACACATCCGTAGAGTTCTGGGGCCAAAACGATGTTGAAAAAATAGAACTCTCGTGCAAAAGTACAACATAAGATATCTTCTGCTTCTGACCTAGATTCTAGGAACTACGCTTTGACTAGAGCACAAGCAAGAAGACAACACAGAGGGAGACATATTAGTATGTGAAGCTTCCTAGCCAGGCTTCTGCTCACTGCAACTCTCTCCTCTTGATAACGGGAAACCAGTGTGCTAGCGATCTATAAATGATTTATTCATGAGAGTGACAGCATCATCCATGAACTGCATGAAAGAAATACCAATGTGTCAATCATTGAGGTCCTTTAGAAATGTAGATTTCATGTATTATCTAAAGAAAGAGTAATGTTTTGGTTCCCAACAAAACCAAGTACTTGACGGGAAGAAAATTTAAATTATCATCAATAACGCATGGAAGTTATGCTTTTTAGACCCCAAGTCTACAAAGACATGATAACAGGCATAAAGTATTAACTTCCTTTTTCACTTGCAAGCAAGTGAATGTATAAAATTGATAGAGATCTTCCATTTATCAGATACAACTGAAACCTGCGTCCGATTCATAGTAAAACTAACCACTTCTAAACGGGTTGGTATCTATTCTCATAACCTTTAGCAGCAAGGAAATCTATATTCAATTCAGAACTTCATTATGTAGCTGGGCAAAGCCCATTTTCCGAATTCAATGTGATTTAACCAAAAGAGTAATAAGTTTCTTTAAATAATATAGGAGAACAAAGTGGCATAATCTTAGTGCATCAAAAGCAGACCAGGAAAACTGGGAGTTATGACAGGCTGATTTGACCATGTAGAAAACCCATTTCTCAGTTACAATACTTCGAAAGTTTACTTCATTTAAACCTTATTTCTTCTCTTTATTACTTGAATTTGCCATAACTTTTCATTCCTACTTTCCCATGCCATGTAACTGGGAACCAGCACCAGCAGTTTGCTTGGACAACACCAATTTCAAGGACAATTTATTGTTAAATTCTTCAATCTAAAGCTATCTGCTTTCATTACAAATTTAAATGGTAACCCAAATTAAACACCAGATCTAAAATTATAGAGATTACCTTTCCAATAGACTTAAGCTCACGTCCAATGGGTTCCAAAAATTGTAGGTCAACTTCAATAGGCCATACCTGCATGCCAAATATGGATCAGCTAAAGGTTTAAAAACGAATAATACAACCAAGTAACGGTCAGTAGCACCAAAATTCAAACTTAAAATGCCTATGACACAAGCACAGTAATCAAAAGTATCCAGCATTAGAGATTCTCCCTGTTTTACATTTTAAAATGTGATCTCTCAAACACACTTATCAAGCACAGTATCTGTTTTCCTAAAAGTAGAACATACATCAGCAAGCTTAGAAGTTAAAAGTAATAACTTTGTGGTAATATGAGAAAAGGAAAGCAATGTCCTACACTACAAACTACGATCAAAGGTGGGTAAAAAAAAAATCAAAAGGACAACCATTGGCGCCCAACCATTTTAAACTCACACAACATAAAAGTAGCAAACATTTCATTTCCATCTATGCCACCAAAATTGCAGACACCCAACACAATGCTTAAGCTATTAGTGAAACAGAACAGCAATCAGTTCAAACAAACACACAAAACTCGTGAGAGCTAAAAGGGACCCTTTTTTTTTTACCTTGAGACCAAGTAATTTGACGGGTGTGACTTGACCCGGAACAATGCAATCGGGTCCTGCGGCTTCCACAATGGCGTCCCTGGCCAACCCATTTCCTACCGGATTGGGGTGCTGCAAAAAGAAGACATTTTTATGAAGACCCAGATGATAAAAACCCAGTAATTACATATGTGTAGAAGAAGGAGAAGGACCTTCATGACGGAGATTGCATAATTGGTAGTGGGGTTTTGGGGCACACGAAGAATAGGGGAGTGGTGGATTTTGGGGACGGGTCTGGAGTTTGAGGCCCTCCAAGGTACGTCCTTTGGCAGTGAAGCCGGAGCTCCTCCTCCTCCTCCTCCTCCTTTGCGGGACATAAGGGTCTTTTTCTTGTTTCTGAATTGGTGACTCTGTGTGTGTCTGGATTGATAAGAGAAGGTGAGGAGAATCAGAGAAAGGAAGGAAGGAAGGAAGCCACAGAATGAAGGATAATGGTAGAAATGAAACCTGAGACGCTGGGGTTTTGTAATTTGTGAGATGCTCAAAATTTTGTGTTATCAAAAACGAACCACAGATTATCAAAAAAGAATGTAATTTCACCCAGAAAGATTGAATATTAAAAATAAAAAAAATTCACCCAAAAAGCCAAAATACTGGATTACCTTTATTTATTTTTTTGGGGCCGTGACCACTTACCCAATTTCAGCATGAACATTGCCCATTTATTCCACTAAGAGTTTTTTAACCCCCTTAGACAGTTTTGCCCCCTATTAAACTCTTTCCTCTCAGACTCTCTCTCTCACACACGCTTCCTCTCTTTCATCGACGGCAGAGACGACATCGCCGGAGCCTCAGAATCCGATTTGGGAGCGGATCGATTAGGAGCCACAGCGGCGTTGTCAGGTTCTATTCCGGCGCGTCAATATGGAAGAAGTTGAGGTGGCTGACGATTGGAAGTGGCCAGGTCTGGTTCGACTTGGTTTTGGTTCAAGTCCGATCTCTTGCCGGAATGGAGTGTGGGTCGAACGTCGGCAGCGTCTGAAGAATTTGGGTCATTGACGTCGGCGTCTGAAGATGATTCACGATCTGGTCTGATGCATCGACAAGATCTGTTGTACTCATCGTCTGGGTTCTTGGGTTTCGATTCCGTCGGCTATTATCACTGGTACACACCCAAGCGCAACTGACTCAACCAGACTCGTCGTCCAGACCCGAACGTCGACCGACGTATAGCCTTCAGAAGCCGGAGACGAAGCCACGGTGCCGCCGAAGATGGTGATTGGGTGCCCAAATCAGTTTCTGGTTTTTTTTTTTTTTTTTTTTTGCTACCCATTACATTTCCTGGCTACTGGGGGCAGTAGACACATTATTGGCCCCCAGTAGACTTTGATACGAGGGACAGGGATCACTATAGTGTGGTGTTTTGATAAGTTACCTGTTGTTTTCTATGTATTAAAGTCAAATTATCTGTGAATCCTACAAAATGGTTCATTTTTGGTGGTCTATTGGGAGACAATAGAGACATTGGACTTTGTATTGGGGGGCAATAATATGATTATTGGGAGGCACTAATATGATTATTGGGAGCCAATAATATGATTATAAATTGATCAATTGTGCCTGTAATGTATTCATTTTGGTTTTGGGAGTTCGTACAATTCACTGGACGGCAATAATATGATTTTTGGGAGGCAATAATATGATTATTGGGGGGCAATAATATGATTACTGGGGGGCAATAATATGGTTACTGGATATTATTAGGGACCGGTCGTCGGATTCCGGTCACCGGTCGTCGGATTCTGGTCAACGTTCGCCGGCGCCCTGCCACTGGTCACCAGAGGCCGGCAAGGTGGAGGATGACTTCTCCCTCTAAGTGAAAAAGAAGGAGAGGGCAAAAAAAAATAAAAAAAATTAATTGGGTAAAGGGGAAATAATCCCTTAGAGTGTTTTGGGTAAATGAGGTTAAAAAACAGTTGGTGGAGCAAGTGGGCAATTTTTAGCCTAAAATCGGGTAAATGATCATTTCCCCTTATTTTTTTGGCTTCTTTGATAGCAAGAATGCTAATTTCATTCAGTAGTTTTTACTCATCTGTTCGTAAAACTTAATATTTCGTGTTTATTAGTCTCCAAGGTTAATTACAATCTATTCTCAAAAAAAGGTTAATTACAATAATACTAAAAAACCCTAAGTGTGAGTTCTCTCTCCATGCATTCAAACCCTAAGAGTGAGTACGGCGGCTGCCGGCTGTTTTTTTCTTGTGACCTCCTCACCTCCATGGCGTCCATTGAGGCTGTTACCGCCTCCTTTGCAGCATCTCTTGCTTTAGCCGGCAATGAAGTTATCGATCTGTCTCTTCGAACTGGGGGTGCACCACGCCGTCCTCGACAATCCTACCTACCAAACCCTTGGCAAAGCAGCCTGCTGCCCTCAACGACCTCAGGCGATTCTTCAAACGCGTATGGGTGCTCGACAAAGGATTTAAGATTCAGGAGAGAGAGTAGAACCAGTTTGTGCTCGCTTTCGACCTTCAACGTGATCGAAACAAGGTGTTGCGTGGTGGTCCCTGGCGGTTTAACCATGCCCCGATTGTAATGAATGAATATGATGGCATGTCGCCGATCAGTTCGGCGAAGATGAACTCTTTATTCTTCTGGGTGAGGATCTCCAACATCCCACCTGCGTTTGAGGACCCAGACATGATCCAGGCTATTGCTTCTGTGGCGGGAAAGTTCTTAGAGCTGGATGACAAACTTTTCGACACTGTGGGTAAAGTTAGGGTTCGGGTTGCTCATGAATTGTCCAAACCCTTCTTTACACTGAAAACGCTCCGCGTTGCTCCGGGGATTGAAGCGGAGATATCCTTCTTCTTCGAAAACTTGGTAGGTATGTGCAACTCCTGCCATTTTCTGATGCACGGTGAGAATGGGTGTCCGGTTAGTGGGATGGATACTAGCCATACTGGGGTTCGAGCCACTGTTGATAAGAGAGTGGAGATCCCTGCTCCATCGTTGAGTTTTAATGCAGGTACATTCCTAAACGGCATGTTTTGTTTCCAGGGGGTGCAAACACCGGTCCTTCCACCGGTCAACAGGGCTCTTTTTAGTCATGACACTCCTAGCCGTAAACCTATAATCCTGCGGGAGAAGTTGCTTCCCAACAAACCGGATAATTCACTGGCCTTAGTCCCAGTCTCTGATCCTCATGATATTACTGGGATTGAACCTATTGTGCCAGCTCTCATTGAAGATGATAAAGATACGGGGAAGTCTGATGAGAAGTTGGAGAGTGACACAGATGTTCCTACCATGGTGGAGCCAAGAATTGAGAAGAGGGTATGCCCTCTCACCTCTGAGGCCTCTCCCAAAAAGCTAAAGATTTTTCTCCCGGACTTGTTCAAACAAGGGGATATGCATGATGCTCCAACAAAGAAGTTGAAGACCCCATGTTTCCCGACTAAGTTTTCAGCACGGTCTCTAGGACTCCTGGCAGCCTCGGGCAGCATTCTGGTGCCAAAAGAGCTAATCGTGGCAGGTACTACGATGCCACCAAAGAAGAGAGGAAGGCCACTTGGATCAAAAAATAAAAATCCACCCAAAGCAAAGAAGATTGCTGCTGCACAAGCCACTTGTTTGGAGTACCTTACTAAGCCTCCTAGCCCTAGTGAGAAGGGCAAGGAGAAAATTTAAGTTTTTTGTTTTTGTGACTTAGCCTATTTACTACACCTTTGTGTAGTTTATAGGCTCACTTGGAATAAGTGAGCATTGATATGTAGTAGTGAGTGGTGCTAGCATATCGCTCGTCTTACTTGCCTATGAGCAGTGACTGATATGTATCCGTGTCGTTCTGGCTTTAGTGAATGAAAACCCTATTATTATTGATTCAAAAAAAAAAAATCTGTTTCCAGTAAAATGATATCGTTTTTAATTTGATATCGAAAAAACGGGTGAGATTCTAATAAGGACAATTACAATGAAAACTTTTAAATCGACAATTGAATGACATGCGTGTTAAAAAAAATAATATTTTAACTAAAATTTGGACGACTCATTAGTGATTTGAAGTCCTCATTTTAAAATGTTCAACAAAAGCACTTCCTTAAAAAACCAACACAAACAAAAAAATAAAAATAAAAATATTCTTTCAATTGTGAAAAAGATAAGTAATCTCATATTTTTTTGAACCAAATCAATCATTTCATTCAACTCAAGCCAGAATGGCACGGATACATACCTTCCCTTGCCATCTTTAGACAAGTTTAGGACGTGGTATGCTAGCACCACCCATTAGACAACCAGTGCTCACTTATTCAAAAGCGAGCCTAATAACTATGAAAAGCAATACATAGAAATTAGGCAAAGTTTAGAAATAAAAACAAAATTTAAATTTTCTCCTTGCCCTTAACAGTTGGGCTAGGAGGTTTGGAGAGATAAGCAAAACAAGTCTCTTGCGCATCCGCAACCTTCTTTGACTTTGGAGGATTTTTATTCTTTGCTCCCAGAGGCCTTCCTCTTTTCTTCTTTGTGCCAGAGCTTGTTTGCATCACATCTTTAGGCACTAAAATATTACCAGGAGCTTCAACCATACCCAAAGATCTGGCAGAGAACTTACTTGTAAACATAGGCAGTTTTTGTTTCTTTGTCTGGATATCTGGCAGCAACGGTTTGAATAATTCTGGTAGCAGAATCTTTAGTTTTTGGGGAGACTTTGAAGGAGAGGGGGGGAGGTGACGCTTGTCACCCCTACTCTCCTTGTTCTCTGCTTCAACCGGTACAGCTGGTTCTGCATCCTTAGAGGCCTTCGGGCTATTTCTTGCAGACCCTACCTTCTTATCAAATTCCATGCCTTCACTTGGAGCGATAAGTTCAGAAGATGAGACCTCCATGTCCGGAGCTGCAATTACTGCCAACGCTAAAGGTTGGTGCACCTCCTTCTCCATTTCTGTGGCACTTAGAACTCTGTCACGCAGTATGATAGGTTTGCGTGCTTTAGAAGCTTCCTTGGGCTGGAATAAGGACCTGTAGATAGATGGCAAAATAGGTGTCTGCACACCTTGAAAACGAAAGGTTCCATCTACAAAAGTGTTAGCCGCAAACCCTAGAGAAGGACCAACCAAATCCTTCCTCTGTTCTCCAGTGCTGCGTCTTATACCTGTTGTGGCATGGCTACCAAGCAAAGGGCAATAGTCTCCCTCATGATAAATCAAATTGCAATGATCACACTTGCCTACCAGGTTTTCAAAAAAATATGAAATTTCAACCTCTACTCCAGGTGCCAGTTTTAGGGTTTTCTTGAGGAAAAAAGGTTTCGAAATATCATGTGCCACATGAACCCTAACCTTACCCGTATTTGCAAAGAGTTTATCATCCAACTCAAGATACTTACCAGCCACAGAAGCAATACCTCTGATCATGTCAGGCTCCTCAAACAATGGCAGAATATTACTAAGTCGAACCCAGAAGAAGAGGACAGTCAGATCAACCTCTTCAATAGCCTTGATGCCATCATACTCTTGAAGCACAACCGGAGCCTGGCTAAAACGCCATGGTCCACCCTTTAAAACCTTGCTACGATCTTTGCGCAAATCAAATTCCAGGACAAAACGGTTTGGAGCCCGCTCTTGAATCTTGAAACCTTTGTCAAGGACCCATACTCGCCGGAAAAAACGTTTCAGATCATTCAAAGCAGCCGGTTTCTTCACCAGATGACGTGCCAACAGAAAAGATTGCTTGGCACGTCGCTGGATTCCATTCGAGGCTCTTGAGACATCTACGACATCACTGCTAGCAAGCGCAAGTGATGCAGCAAAGGACGAGGTTACAGCATCAATGCTGGACATGTTGCTAGGTTTGGGATCAACAGAATAGCGACGGAGGTCGCTTTGGTTGTTTGGTTTGGTGGCGGCACACATAGCGCTGCCCTAGGTTTTTTTAGTGCATGAGTGATAAGTAATCTCATATGTGACTTGAACAAAAGAGAATAATCGAGCTAGAGTTATCACTAAAACAAGGGGTAGAGTATATTCGCTGAAATGATTGTTTACGTAACGAAAACATCTTGTATTTTTTAGTGTGAAAGTGAGAATGACGAAATTAAATGAAATATATCAAACAAGAGATTGCCAATAACATTGTTCCTTTTTATCTCTTTTTTTTTCTAATGGAATATTAGGGAACAGCAATGAACTTTGAAGTGATAGAAAATTCTCACGTCTTTTTTGGTACACTTTAGAATTCGTTCTAGCTTTGTGCCTTCTATTTTGGCTTTTTGGAAACTGCCTAATGCCTAGCACTTCCAAATTTGTTGGTTTCGGTCCTTTACGTTGGAATATTTCAAATTTTAAGTGAACAATACTCTTTCTATAATTATTGGAAATTGGAAAGTTAAGCCTTTCCATCCTAACATGTATGGCGCGAAGAGCTTGGCAAATGGCAACTCCAGAATTTAAACTTGATGAATTTTCCCAGTTGTGGAGGAACAAAGTAAAAGATTCAATACCTGACTGCAGGAGAATTAAAAAAAATGATGGGGAGAATACAAAATATATTTCACAAATAATCTGCAGCATGTTGCTAACAAATTCAATACAGCTTAAATTACATTTATCACTGCTTCTTCTGATATCTTCAACGACTGGAATCGAGATCAAAAAATTAAAACGCAAAAAAAAATATTAAAAAAGAATACCACCAAAATGAGAGGTGGAGCAGACTTGTCGTCATCTTCCTTCCATTCACTTTCCAGTGCCGGCAGGTACATGGAAACCTTGGTTGATCATTTAGACTGTAATCATATCCTCACCGGCTGCATCTGCCAGTTTTTTCCATGTCATCTCCCGCTGTTCTTCCACCTCTCTGGCCCTTGCCTCTCTCTCTGCAAGCTGCCTTTGGCACTCTTCAAACAGATCGGCATCCATTTCCAAGAACATTTTCCGAACATTGACAGTCAGCCCATGAACTGCTTGGTTCCAGTGAGTTGAAATATTGTTCTCCAATGCCTCAAAGATAATTGGTAATATAACATTCCGGTTTTGAGCAATTAAACTCACAATGTGCTCATTGTTCCACAAAAAGAGTGCTCGTTCTGCAACCTGCAATGCGAAAGAGACTAAGCAAATATTTTCAAGAAAATGCTATTCTCACTTTCTCAGAGTAATATACAACTTTTAGAAGTCCGATTGGAAATTTCTGAATCATTAATTAGCACACTAATATAAAAATAGTAGAAATTACTCTAACTCACATACCCTGCAGTGAACACTATAAGATAATCCATGACAGGGATCCAACTTTAAAATTTCAAACAGTTACTTCCTTAAGCCTTTTCAATGAGATTAGCTCAACAGTAACATTACCAAGCAGGTAGCACAACTATAGGCATATTATGGCACCATGCCAAAAAAAAAAAAAAGGTTGAGTAAGTTTTCCCCATGCCGATAAATACCAATACTTCCATTAGACAGCATTAGGCAACCTGATTCGTGGCATGATAAATAACTATAGAAGGCATAATATGAAAAAGTGGAAGTACTTCAGACCCATTCCAATAAGCTAACCACAGTTTCATATCTCCTAAAAACTCATGCATGATCAAAAACTTATACGAACAGACTTCTCAAATCAGGAATGCTGTCAGTAGGAAGCTCGAGGAGATGGATGGCATCACAAGCTAATATCAACCATTAAACCCTAAACTGAGGTAAAATTTCCAACAAAGGTTACCTCCATCATTGCTTCATCCAAATGGATATCTACCTAACACTCTTAACGTGTCCCCCCAGCCACACCCCCACCAACAATGCCACCACATGGCTACTTTAAATCCCACTTAGATTAGTGCTTACTTTCCAGGGGACTTTCCCCACACAGCAATCTGCACTTCTTCTTTTTTCCAACAGATATCATCATTGGTTACTTGTGATAAAGTATCAAACCAGCTCTTCTCACATATCACTTTCGATAATGTCTTTAAATGATATGGCCTCTAGGTATCTCTAGTGACTACAACTTTTTCTGATAAGATTACATTAACAACAATGTTATTATAGTCCATCTGCTTCTTCAATAGGAGTTTCAAATGCACTAGCATTTTAACCATAATACCAAGCAATTCTCAAGGATATCATATATATTGAATAACAATACCATGACAACCCCCTCTCCCCTCCCTCTTGAAACTCCCACAGAGGATAACCTCTTTGTTGCTATCAACCCGAAAACAACCTTCTATGTATTACCATTGAATTCTTTTGATAAATAAAATATGGGGAGTGAAATTTACACTCCCCATATTACAATCCACACTCCACATTTCATTTTTTGGTAACTTGAATTTTGTCTTTAATAACTTAAATTTTGTCTTTTTATATGAATATCAACCAAAAAGGGAAATGAGGAGTGTGGATTGCAAATTAGGGAGTGCGAATTTCATTCTCCGAAATTCTTTCAAAATAATAAAAATATCTTACAGAAAAAAGAACTTATTGTGAAACATCTCAGATCACTAATAACAACACTTTGTCGTTCAACTCGTATTGGCAGTTTAGATTCTTGATATGTCTACTTTTTCTTGCTAAGATTGACAGCTGAAAACTAACAGTAATATTCCCAGTCAATATAAAAGAAATAGCCATAGCTGCACAAAAGAGAACAGAATATAAAGGCAGATAGTCCCCCCATGGAGAAAGATGCAAGGTAAACAACTGTTCCCTCACCCATGTAATAGAACAGCAGCACAACACAAGAATAAGTGAATCTATCAAGATAGGAAGAAATGACTAACACCAAACTCTCTAGTAAAAAGATAAAAGGGGGACTGAGAAAAGTGAAATGGTAGCTAACAAGTTCTAGTAGGCAGCTTTTCCGAAATGCATATTTAGTTACAATAAACTAATCACTATGCATAAACGTTTTATATCAATGAGAAAGCTAAATCAAAGGAACAAGATCCTAAGCTATGTAATTACGGAATTATAGGAAAGAACTAACATCCTAATTACAAGCAATTAAATTAATTGCAGGAGAGCTAGGGGATGAACCTAGACAGCTAGATGAATGAGAGCTATAGATTAGGTGCTTTAACAAAGGTATTATCAGACAAGATAGCAGCTTTGAAAAACAGTTCAATATATTGATACAGTGAAATCATAAGTACAAACGAGAGCAGAAAAATGTAACAATATTCAATTGAAAATGAAATGGCAAGGCAAAGAATTTGACCATGCACAAGCAGAAGAATATCAATAAGTTACATTCACAAAACAGTGAAAAAGTCATTGAGAACCATTTCCGTGAAATCAAAAGTATTTAGTTTAGAACTTCAACACTACACGAAGCAACGCAATAAGATGAATAAATATATGCAAACCTGAAAATGAGAGCTGTTGAGGCAACGGGCAATCTGCCTGAAAAGAGGAACCATGCATCGCTGAAATTCTGCAGCTTGTGTTGCCTCCAGAACTTCTTCAAGTTCTCCAAGGAAAAGAACTTCCTTCTGACAATTGGTCACAGGCCAGTATTTCAACAAACCCCGTATAACAGTATCTGCTAGCTTGTAATCCTTTTCAACAAACTGAGTTATGCAGTAGGAGAGCTGCTGGTGATACACTGCAATCGGCTTAGGCTTATGCAGCGGAATAAGTGCTCGAACAAGAAACAGCTTATGCTCCTCTTTCATTGGAAGTGCAAACCCATTAATTATACTCCCAAGAATCTCTAAAAGCTCAGCGACCCCACTGTGCCTCTCTGTCTCATAGATAAACCGATAGAATATGTTATTAATAGCTTTCCTGATGAAGGGGCGGTGCACCATGAACTTCCCATATATGCGGTGAAGAATGTTTTTCAAGTACTCCCGCTCACGCGGATCCTCCGAATCAAACAAATCCAGTAGCTTCAACACAAACGAGTGATCAATGTACTTCTTGGCCACCTTGGTATCAGTATCAGACGACACAATGTATCTAAGCAGCAGCTCATAAACCAACTGCAAATGCGGCCAGGACGGCTCCAAATACAGCTCCTCCTCCTCGGGATCCGCATTCTCCTGGCCCGTGTTCTCGTGCGACGCCGGGGGCAAGCACCGGAATATATTAACCGAAACCATCCTTATCATTTCCTCCTGGCAAGTCTCGGTGATCTTCCCCGAACCGGATTGTATAAAATCAACCAATTCCAACAGTGTCTGCCGCTTAATCTCCTTCTCCCTAGGCGACTTGAGCGTGTCCGTAAAATCGAAATGGAAGCAGCAGACCTGCAATTTCCTGAGGAACAAGGTCTGCCGCTCCGAAACCGGAACGTCCCTAAACAACGGGAGAGGCTCGATGGTGCCGGAAGGCGGCAGGACCTGATTGGGCCCGCCGGAATTGGGCCCGGAAGCGGCCGGGCCGGCCCGGGAAGCGTGGTTCACGACGACATTCGCCGAAACCGCGCCGGAATTGCGGGCCCCATGGCCGTAGGAAGAAGGATCATGAGCATCAGACTTGGGGGTCTTTTTGTTTCCCTTGATGATTTTCTTGAACATAGTTGTTTTTTCCTAACCCTAGAATTTGGGATCAAATGCGAATCGGAAAGTGAAGATGGGAATGTTAAACTGGATGAATCTGGCATGCATGGAATAGCCTTCGATTCGAATTGGGGATTCAAATTGGGCACTAATCTTTTTCGGGTTATTTTTTTATTTTTTTTATTTTTTTTTGTTGTTGTTGATCAAACTCAGAAAACGAAATTGAAGAAGCGAAGAAGAGGAAGAAAGGTACCGTCTTTGAGATGAGTCGGTGGTGGTGGATCGGAATAGAGAGTCATCTGAACCGGATCGCCGGAATGCCGGCGACTTGATCGGACGGTGGTGGTTCCGGCGATCAAACCGATAGGAGAAAAAGCCAGAGAGAGAGAGAGAGAGTGCTGGGTGTGTGTGATGAGAGAGTGGGAGATAATTAAAACCAAATGAAAAGAAAAAGAAAGTGTTCAAAGGAAAAAAAAAACACAAACACAAACACAAACACACACACTGATGTTTATTTTTAAGGAATAATATTTTTAATTTTTAATTTTAAAATTTTGAGGTTCTTTTTTTTTGTTTGAGGACCACGTAAGGGAAAAAAAAAGAAAAAGAAAAAGGAATCTTAGTATTTTACCATGTTTGATGTTTCCTTGGGAGAGAACCTGGGAAGTTGGATTGGATCGCGCTTTGTAGATTTGTAGTGGGGACCACTTACTGGATTGAGGATGGTGAGTTTGCAGATATAGTAAACTTTCTATTTTAAGGTTTTGTTTTTATTTTTATTTTTTTGCTAAATTTAGCCAAGAGTAGCATTTGCTGTTGTGTGCATTATTTATATGGATTACTGGGTGTTTAGGGGGAAAAAGGAAGAGGAAAATAGAGGGATTATGGAAGAGATTTTTGGTTATTTTAGTTAGGGAAAAATTCACCAACGGTGTCTGGACACTTAAGGGACTTTCAGAATGATACCTGAACTTACAAAGTTATCAATGTGATACCTAGACTCATTTTTTCGTATCAATGTGATACCTACGGCCAATTTCCGTCACGGAGCCGTTACGGAAATTGGTCATAGGTACGACATTGATACGAAAAAATGAGTCCAGGTATCACATTGATAACTTTGTAAGTTCAGGTATCATTCTGAAAGTCCCTAAGTGTCCAGACACCGTTGGTGAAATTTTCCCAATTTTGCACGTGCAATGCACGTGAGTCACTTAATGAAGACAAAATGACCGATTTACCCTCAAATTCTTTCTTTCTTTTCTTTTCTTTCTTTCTTTCTTTCTTTCTTCTTCTTCTTTTCTGGTTTCTTATTCCCCTGATTTGAATCATCAAGATTCAAATCATCTTGCTTGTCCGATTCCCACCGCCGCTGCGTCTCAATCCACCTTCATGCACCACAGATGTTTCTGGTTCCCCCAACTTCAAATCCTATAGCAAATTGAAGTTGGGGGACCCAGAAACATCTGTGGTGCATGAAGGTGGATTGAGACGCAGCGGCGGTGTTTGATCGGCGATCGGCGGTGGGAATCGGACGAGCAAGATGATTTGAATCTTGATGATTCAAATCAGGGGAAGAAGAAACCAGAAAAGAAGAAGAAGAAAGAAAGAAAGAAAGAAAGAAAGAAGAATAAAGAAAAAAAAGAAAAGAAAAGAAAGAAAGAATTTGAGGGTAAATCGGTCATTTTGTCTTCATTAAGTGACTCACGTGCATTGCACGTGCAAAATTGGGAAAAATTCACCAACGGTGTCTGGACACTTAGGGGACTTTCAGAATGATACTTGAACTTACAAAGTTATCAATGTGATACCTGGACTCATTTTTTCGTATCAATGTGATACCTACGGCCAATTTCCGTAACGGCTCCGTGACGGAAATTGACCGTAGGTATCACATTGATACGAAAAAATGAGTCCAGGTATCACATTGATAACTTTGTAAGTTCAGGTATCATTCTGAAAGTCCCCTAAGTGTCCAGACACCGTTGGTGAATTTTTCCCTTTTAGTTAAGTCATGATTGAACCACATCAATGGATAATGTCATGTTTTAAATGAGCAGGTATGTTTGTTTATCCATTTTTTGTAGAAATGAGTTTTGAAATGACATCAAACTAACTAAACGGATTTAGGTTTTGAGATTGTATTGTGGGACAAGATTAATTAGTTGAAATTAATAAGATTGTACAACAGGAGTGTTCAAAAAAAGATTGTACAACGGAAATTCTTATCTTTAGACTCTAGTAGTGTCTAAAAATATTTTGAGAAAAATGCACTAACAGTCCCTCAACTCTTGTGCACCGACCAGTTTGATACCCAGACTCACAAAGCTATCAATGTGATACCTAAAGTCTTATATTGCTATCAACGACGTACTTCCATTAAATTTTCGTAACAGTTCCGTTAAAGAATTGACGTGGCAAACACTTAGAGAAAACAGAAAGGGCAAACATGTCTTTTTATCCAAATGGCAAACCTAATTGGTTTTTTTTTTTTTAATTTGACAGAAAAATTAATAAAAAATAAAAAAGAAATAAATAGCTTGAAGGCGTCGTCAAGGCCCTCCGCCGCATTTCCTCGCTTGCTTTCCGTCTGGCGATGCTCCGATCTGGTGCGCTCCTAACCGCCCTGCTCGGTGGCTCTCGGCCCTCTAGTCCGCCCAAGCGCTCCTTCTCCTCTTCCATCGGTCACGATGATGCTTACGAGACGGCTTTAGGCATTGTTGTTAGAACCGATTGGAATAGCTATTGGAATAGCTAGTGCTCCCTTATCCCACATAGGAGATAAGGCCATAGTTTGATCTCTTTATATATGTTTCCACAAGAAACATATTAAATAGACAAAGTGAAGGTGGAGGCCCATTGAATGGAAAACAAGACCTTTGCAATGAAAATATTGGAAATATATATATATATATATATTCAATATATCAAAGAGGGCCTTGGGCCTTGGGCCGAAATTAAAATTCCAATAAAACCATTTCTTTTATAAATTCGGATAAAGATAATAATTTTGGAAAATCTGATCCAAAAACTCCAAAAACTGATCCCAAAACGGTTGTAACTGTTCAAATCAAATTCAAATTGATTGAACAGTTACGTCTTCTTCTTCTTGTCCGCTCTTTATAAAAGAGGCATGAAGGTTCATTGCAGAATAAGAAAAAATCATTTTCTGACATCTCTTCTCACAAACACTCGAGAGAAACACAAGTGAAGTTCGCTAGGTTTCAAGGCAACGGTGCCACGCCTTGGAACGAGAGTTGTATCCTGCAGGGCAGTCGTCTACGATCAACCACAGCACTTGTGTGGGGACGAAATTCTGTCTTAGGACATTGCGATGCAAACGCAAGCCTCTCTCAACCAACCAAGTCAGTGATTGCATTTTTGTTAATTCAATTTGTTTTTGTATTGTGATATTTGGATATATATTATAGTTGCGATTCCTTTATTTAGTTTTGAAATATATATTGTGTATTCGTGGTATAACAATTGTTTCATGCACTGGGCTAGCCGTATTTGCACATTCGCAACAAGGAGTTCCCATGGGGTCCTGATGGCCTATTTGAAGCCAAGCACGAAGACCACCATTAAGCTGGATTGTGGCAGATTTCAGTGAGATACCATTTGGAATAATGCTCGTTCTTTTTCATGTCAAAACAGAGTTAGGCTGGCACTCTTGGAAATTTGTTGGATATCAATGCCTGCACTTATTTTGCATTATGAACAAGTACCCGAGCAAGGACTCCGCCACGAAGTCGAGAGTGAAGCTAGATCTTGTTTGATTTAGAATGAATATATGGGTTTAGGAATTAAACTCAATAGGGTGAATAGATGGATGGGCAATTGAATGTGAAGTCGTTTAAGTTTGCAATCGAATTCGGGAGGTGGACGTAGATTTGGACCTTTTTGCTTTGGATGTGGATTTGGTGGGATCTGCAAGGCAGATTTGGTGGTGACATAATAGGAATACTTCATCTGAGAGACTGTTCTCATTAACAAGTGGTGCTTTGAAGGTGAGCGGAGATACAGCAGCTATGCGAGAATTTAACAATGGGCTTGCAGAAGATCTGGAGGAAGATAAGCGAGAATAGAGTGTAATTAATCTTGCCCCGTAGAAAAGAGAATACCATAATGAAGCTTCAATGTCATATCCTCTTCGTGCATAATACCAAAATAACCCAGCAATTGTTCATGTCCTTGAATCCAATCCAGACAAAAAGGAAAAAAAAAGAATCGAAGCAATAACCCAAATCATCTATCATCATCAGCTCTGCCTTTCTCTCTCCACAGTCCACACCATCATCTATCATCTTCTTTACAGCTATAACCCAAATGATTTTACATGGTTTAATTCATCAAGGGAGAAGCAGATTTGATGAGACATGAAACAAATTTGGGATCTACTCTCTTAATTCTTCGTCAATCGGAGCTCTACCAGCTATACCGCGAATCTCGCGGATGGATTGAGATCAGTCAGATCACCCGGTCTGAATTTTTTTTCTGGGAAGAATGAGATCACAGTAACAGAGGAAGAAGAAGAGGAGAGAGAAAATTATAAAAAATATAAAAAAATCATTTAATTAAATAATTAAATTGTTGGTAGATGTTGAGGGTTATTTTGGTCATTTTCCATCTATGTTTTCTCCACGTGCTTGCCACGTCAGCTCTTTAACGAAACCGTTACGGAAATTTAACGGAAGTATGTCGTTGATAGCAATATAAGACTTTAGGTATCACATTGATAGTTTTGTGAGTCTGGGTATCAAACTTAGGGATGGCAAAAATCCCCATCGGGTATTCGACCCTAACGGGGAGAAATTCGAGGGAAATCGGGTAACGGGGATGGGGATCCCCAGTATTCGAATTATGAAATCGGGTACGGGGCGGGGATGGTATTTTGATCCCCATACCCATACCCACCCAATAAGAATTATCTGAAATATATATATATATATATATATGATATTATTATGTTAATAAATATGTTAAAAAAAAAGGAAGATTCTTTTAATAAAAGATCTTTATCAACATGTCAATTTTCCTTGATTGAAAAGTTTGATTTTAACTTCATATTTTATTGTATAAATTTTTATATAATAAATTAGTAATATTGTTAACGGGGATTGGGGCGGGTACGGGAACGTAATCCCCAATGGAGATGGGGACGGGGAATCCCCAGTATCTTATTACGGGAATTGGGGCGGGTAAGGGGATGGAGAATGAAGTCGGGTATGGGGATGGTAATTTAATCCCCTGACCCTACCCTCCCCATTGCCATCCCTAATCAAACTGGCCGGTGCACAAGAGTTGAGGCACTATTGGTGCATTTTTCTCAAATATTTTTTAAGAAAAAAATGCAAACAATACCTAAAGTTCTAACCCCGACCGAACTTTAGTACCTGAAACACTGTTGACCGTTACAGCGTTTGGTAGGTGGCAAACTTTGAGGGGCATTCTCGTCCTTCACTCAATATCTTCTTCTTCTTCCTCCTCACGCTCTATTCATCTTCTTCTTCCTCCTAACTCTCCCTATTTCTAGTCTTCAAAGTTCAAACTCAGTTTCACCTCTCAAGCTCTCATGCTTCAAATTTGAGTTTATCCGACTCTCTCAATCTTGAGTCGATTTCAAGAAGCCAAAAGTTGTAGCTAGACTCTTGACTAGACTTCAATTTTCAGATTTCTAAACTCATTTCCTTCAAACCCACTTGAAGAACCTAATCAAGTTCTCCTCCACAATAAGTGGAGTTTCAAGTACTTTAACCACATATTCTTCATCAAAGTCAAATCCCAATCCTTGAAACTAGATCAGCACTACTATGAAGCAAAGACAACAAACCCCCTAATTTATCCACATCAATCTCATGAACCTCTTCCTCTTTCCCTAACTCCCCAATTTCAATAGAACCCAGTTGCTCTGAAACACCAGTAACCTTATCCCCAGGGCAAAATCAACCATCTGGGCATCGCCATTTTTACCTAGTGAAATCGGACCGCGAAAACGATAACAGCGGTGATAGTGATATGGCGTTGGGAGGTGAGAAGCGTACTGGAGAAGAAGAAGAAAAGCGAATTCTCTTGGAGGAAAGAGGAGGAGACGATGATGTTGATGAGGGCAACTGTTCTTTGAATATCGATGATCTGTTCTCGTATACTACGAGAGACACAGTTTCGGAATCACGCTCTCTCTTCTTCCTTCTCCTCCAACCTCAACAGCCCCACCTTCTTTCTTCTCATGCAGCGCACCTTTTCGATCTCAAATCCCTTCCCCCACAGATTTTCAATCCAGATCAGACCCAGAACCCCAATTTTCACCAATTCGTTAAATTTCGTTGTTTTTTGTGTTTATGAGGAATTTGAATCTGTGGCTGCTTTGCTTCCCTTAGCTTTTGTGATTAATTGGAGGGAAGACGGCGCAATTGTGTGCTACCTTAGCCGAAAGAGAAGCCTTGAAATTAGGGTACATACGTCGGTTGTGATTCTTGCAATAAAGGGAAGGGCCACGAAGTAGCTGGCGAAGAATGATGAGATGGGTGCCCAGAGCAAATTTCTGGGTGCCGGGATAAAATTTTGACTAAAAAGTGGAGGAAAAAAAAACAAATAATATTAGAGACTCAAATTATCCATTTGTCAATTGACTAACGCCATAACGACCAACAATATTTCAGGTTCTAAAGTTGGGTCGGGGTCCGAACTTCAGGTACCAAAGTGATATATTTTTTTGTCAGGTACTAAAGTTACTAATGGGCCAAAGGTCAAATACTGTTTGCAGTTTTTTTTCCTATGTTTTTAATAGTATTTCAAATTTCAAATTTTGGATTGAGATGACTAGGTACTTTATTTTGGTTTGGATGAGGAAAAAGGAGAGAGAAAGCTAAATAATGTTCACCCCGTGAAGCACTAACCAAATAAATTATGTTTAACCACCCATTGTATGTAAACCTAATGGTGAAAAAAATCATTTTTAAGTTGAATTATTTTATTTTTCACCCTTAAGTTTACATTTAAAGGTGGTTGAGTATAATTTTGTCTATCTTCATACAAGATCATTTCCATCATCAGTGTCTGCTAATTCTTCTTTGACTCCTCTTATCTCTTATCCATCACCGCCACCTCCTCCTCCCAACGTTTCTTAGCTCAGGTCATCAAGATCGGTGAGTGGCTTCTTCCCCAATTTTCTTGAGCTCCTTCTCCTCCAGCTCAGCAAATCAACTCGCTTCCTTCTTTGGCATAGGGGCGCAACGCGGTTGCCCTACAACATACTCCTTATTATTATCTTGGACCGAAAACCCGATAAAACCCAACTGTAACGTTTTAATTCGGTTGAGGTTCCTACATTCTCTGTGTTTAGCCCGACCCATGCCCAACCCTAAAAGGCTAGAAAACATGTATTGAAGAAACAAATGATTCACCACAATAGTTATCAATATCGATATTGGACTTTTCTCATTTCATATACTCTCTCAATTCAAACTGTTTGAGCAAAGTTAAGTCAAATTGTCTACAACACATTAATATATTCATACATTAAGTAGACCAGTTCGATGAAGAGATAAACGAACTCTATATATTGATAGACATAATTAATTTACAAATGTAGGTACTAATCTGCTGCTCTAAGAAAGTAGCCTACGTACATTTGATATATAGATATATCAATGAACCATAAAACTTTCTGAATTCATGCATAGACCACAAACCAAAACTCAATAGATATTGATGAGTTATATGATCGAGTCAAATACTGTTTACACTGGCATTGACCTCTCTGTTGTAGTGAATTGAAGGCGTGCCGTGCATGACTTGCCTTTCTGGACCGGAACAAGCGAGCTAGCTAGGTACTCAGTCAAGGGTGATTGATTATATCGCCCGACACCCGTAGTTAGAATTTTTCGATTGATAGGATAAGATAGGTATTAGATATAATCAATTTATAACACCAAATTAAATAAGACCTGTTATTGTCATATTATAATTCGTGTGGAGGAATTTTAGTAGCAAAGGGGACCGAGTAGCTATTAACTTTGAAAATTTAGTAATAGCAG
Source organism: Rosa rugosa (assembly GCF_958449725.1). NCBI lineage: Eukaryota > Viridiplantae > Streptophyta > Magnoliopsida > Rosales > Rosaceae > Rosa > Rosa rugosa. The sequence goes on along the minus strand of NC_084826.1, from coordinate 13,985,956 downwards.
ATAAGGTTGTCAAGGGCATAAGATTCAATATTCTCTGAAATGTGGCACAATAGGTGGTGAACCCGTAGAAAAGACTTCTGCCATCACCATCTCACTAGATAGGAATCCAGTCATCATTTGTAGACTTGTGACTGTGAGGTTGCCAAAATTCCAACTTCTATATTGATAATTATTTTCTAAATATGGTTTTAATTTAGTCTGTGTTTGTAGAGCTTTATCTCAAACACCAAGACCAAGGTGGTGAACCGGTGACAATGATCAGTAATTGTTTAGAGGATCACCTATCTTATATATACTTGGTAGATATTCTGGTAATATTTTTGATGCGATAAGTTGCTTATGATGTTCACCATCTTATCGGGCATCTTCTCCGATCCAGTTATGTTGGGTTTACTCGTTGATGGTTGTCTTCGATAAAATTTGTCCAAATCTAATAGTAGATGAGATCGGTAGTCTAGCTGTTGCTATTGCCTCTTTGACGAGCCTCGAGTTGATCTTAGGGCACGACTTACTTGGAATGGAATGGAATGTAATGGAATGATTACGGAGTAAAAATACTCTTGTGTTTACTAACACATAAAGGAATCGGAATGATTCCAGGTAAAAGAATTCATGTGTTTACTAACACATGAAGGAATGAGAATTGGTGTAGGTCCCACCTATTTATCAGGAATCGATTCCTGAATACTCAGAAATTCGATTACGAAGGGGGGAGATGGGTTTAGGAATCATTCCTCCGGAATCAATACCGATTCCTTTCTTCTCTCATTCCACTTGTCTCCGATTCATGATTATTTTCCATTCTTAGTAAGTAAACGTGTCATTAGAGTTGTCGACATATCCGGTAACCATTACTTGGTGGGGCAGCTCCTTATCGGCAACCTTGTAGTGTGCTTTGAGTGATGATTCTTTTTTATAAGTCTAAGAAACGAGTTATTATTGTACTGTTCGCTAAATTACATAATAAATAACCTTTTTTGATAAATTTATTTATGGGAGATTAATTTCATACATATAGCTTTCAAATGAAGCCCAATTTTGACACATGGCTACGTTAAACCCAATTTTGAGTCAATGGGCCTAGTGAAGAACTGTACTTTCCAATTTAATCAAGTAGTAATTTGAACTCATTGCAGCCAAGACAACAGTCCTTAATTACTGTGAATATGATCTTCTAATATGTTCATTCATTTTATGTGCTTCTTTAGTCACAGATTTTTATCCTAATATACAGGTTGGTTCGGGATCAGATTGACCGTTGCAACATTTATATTGAGAGAAAGTTCTATAACTATGTCAATAAAAACATTTCCCATTCTCGATATATTTCTCTCATTAACTGTAGTTCATAAAACATTGTTTGATGTTGTATATCAACAATTTTTGTGATGATATTTTAAGGCATAAGAGTAAATTAAGAAATAAATTTAAGTTCCACCGATACTTGCTTTTACTAATGTTCTTCGTGAGAATAAAGTAAGTGGTTAATATAATTTGTATATACTTAAGATCAGAGGTATAAATCATCTAAAGAGTTTTCAACACAAAGATCAAAACAATGACACTCAAACCGCATAGCTGCAAATTTCTATTGAAGGAAGAACCCTTGTCTGATCTTGCAATTTTCAGTTTTAATTTTGGGCTGGGTTGCAATGTTGATTCTCCCTCTATTTTGGGCTACAAGCAGCAAAATAAAATTTGAAACTTAGATTAGTTGGCATCTCATACCCAAATCTAAAGTTGATTAAGCATAAAGTTGACATCATATAACTCATCTTTATGTATGGTCATTTTGTTCATTTGCGAAGCAAGGCTTTTTTTTAATTTTTTTTTTGTAATTATTTTATTTTTTAAAGAAGCATTTGCAATTAAAACATGCAGTTAAGAAATTTTTTTTTGGTATGATTCACACGTATTGATGCAGTCAAGATTCAACCAAAAAAAAAATTTTAATAAATAATATTTCCACCCTTGTTTTATTTATTTATTTTGTCATGCTAATAACGTGTAGGGTATTTAAAAGAATAACAAACTACATATACCCCCTTAATAGGATTTCAAAACACAAAAAACTCCACAACATTTGGTTTTGAACATTTAAGGACAAAAGTTTACACTTAAGGACAATATGCTCTCCACTTGCCACATGTCATAAGTTAATTTACTTTTTTACCCTTAACTACTTATTTTGATATTTTGACTTGTAATTCCTTTATAAGAATTAAATCTTACAAATAAGGACAATATGCTCTCCACTTGCCACATGTCATGAGTTAATTTACTTTTTTTACCCTTAACTACTTCTTTTGACTTCTAATCCTTTAATATTACTTTTTTTTTTTAGAATAATCTTTTTATGTTAATTTGTTACCATGTGTCAATAAGACATTTATAATTTTAACCTTCATGCATGGATAACTAAATCTTAATAAAGAAAATTAATCCAAACTCTTTTTGTTCAAATCCAGCTGCTTGCTACTGTACTTGTACTCGTGTTATGCTACTGCACTCGTCATCGCCTAATCCTGCTACTGCACTCATACTCGTCTAGTTCTGCTACTGCACTTGTACTCGTATCCTGCTACTGCAGTCGTCATCGCCTAATCCTGCTACTGCACTAGTTCAATCCTGCTACTACACTCATACTCGTCTAGTTCTGCTACTGCACTTGTACTCGTGTCCTGCTACTGCAGTCGTCATCACTTAATCCTGCTACTGCACTAGTTCAATCCTGCTACTACACTCGCTGCACTCATACTCGTCCAGTTCTGCTACTGCACTCGTCATCGTCTAATCCTGCTACTACACTTATACTCATCCAGTTCTGCTACTGCACTTGTACTCGTGTCATTCTACTGCAGTCGTCATCACCTAATCCTGCTACTGCACTCATACTCGTCCAACCCTGCTACTGCACTCGTCATCGCCTAGTCCTGATTCCCAATATCACCATTCAAAACTAACTCAACCCACTTCCAAACTACCATCACAATAATAACAATTTGGCAAATTCAAACATTATCAGGGAATCCCATTTTCAATCGCATCAACCAGGGACATTCAACTATATTTCACCCACAAACTCCAAGGCCTTTTCCAATAAAATTTCAACTCACCTTATTTACAGTAACAAGAAATGGACCTCAAGCTGTTGTCCTCACTTCAAGACAAGAACACAACAATTCTTGAGAAATTCCCTTCTCCTCAGTTTCACCAACTCTGTAAATTAAACGTATCAAGCATCAGTTCTCATGCTAGCAGTAAGAATCGAGCTAGTAATAACCTAAGGAAACCCGAAATCAACACCGTGAACAATTATTCGAACGGAGACTGTAAACACCCAAATCCAACTTCCCCCAAAACGTAATCGAATTCAAAATCTATCTACACTAACATGTAGAGCTCAGAGAGGAGATTAAGTTTCATACCATGCATGGCTCAGTCCCTAGCCGGATTCGTCGGAAAATTCCCAGAAAGTTCGCCCGAAAGCTTGAGACTTCAGGCTTCGATTTGACTTCATCTGAGCTTCTCTGTGAAAACCCGAACCATAGATGTGATCGAGATACCGAGACCATTCGAACGTTAATGGTCCGCCTCTGCATCACCGCCGGAATTTGCAGAGAACCCGCCGAGATACTCAGAGCTTTCGAGCTTCGAATAGTAGCCGTCCGACGTCGGATCGAGAAATTAAGGACATGGATCACATCGCCGAACAGATGATTCGATCTCTGTCGGGTAGATCGATTGGGTCCCTGATCTGCAGAGGCCGCAGCCGAGGCCGAGCTCGAGAATGGGTCGAGGCGTCGAGCTATCTTGATGCGCATCAAATCTGTTTTGGGTTTTCGTTTCGGTTGTTGAGTATTATGCCCAGTGGCATGAGCGTAAATTGTAATGAAAATTGGGCATTTTAGTCAGTTTCTATCAAAATTCGAAGCCAGGCCTGCTTCATTTGGTTTTGGGCCTGAGATTGTGTCCTTATTTGTATAAAACAAATTAAATGTGGGTTTTTTGTGTTTATATATTTGGTTAGGTGCTACTATGTAATTTTCTATTAAAAGAATGATTCTAACTAAATCCATAAACCCTAAACCCATACCCTTTTCAAAAGAGGTCAATCTTCATCTAAAGAAACCCTAATTGCTAAAAATAAAAAAGAAACTAAGAAAGCCAATCAAAACATGCAAAACATGGAAGAATGGAGAGTTAGAGTAGCGCCGCTCGGTGTCGACGTTAATAACGTCATATCGGGTTGAGAAGCTGGAAGAGAACCTCCATTAGGTGTGGCGCGGCTAGGTGTCGGGATCGGACTTGGAAGGTCTTTCGTCGAACTCCACTTGGTGTAATCAACACCTGCTATCCACCCATTAGAATCGCCAGCTCTATGAACACCGGCCTTGGAGACTGCCATTGTGAGAAAGAAAAGCAGTATGAGATTTCTTTGAGCCATGAGTACTAAACAAAGAGAGACTGGACCTGAATTTTGAGAAAAAGAATTCAAGGAGAAAGAGCAAACTAATTTGAGTACCCAGGACTGAAAAGGTTGGCAATACTAGATTACTAGTAAGAAATATAACTGGTTTCGTAAAAGGAATAAAAGAGTGAGTCCCAAGGCTGCTAGGACTAGGCTAGGACTTAAGACCAAATGCTATACATACAATTCCTATATTAATTTGCGAGAAATGCCACTAATCAAGGGTATGAGTTAGGAGAAATTATTTTGTGGTCCTGGAGTACCACGTGGCGTTGCCATATGGCGGTCTGAGTCAATTATATTACTCGAATTTGGTGGGGACTATGCAGAGAGTGAAATAATAAAAAATAAAAAAATAAAGATGCATTTTGTTTTGTTTTATTGCTTTCTTTTAATGCATTTGCATCGCACTTAATAAAGCTTATCATCTTTCCCTTAAAAAAAAAAAAAAAAAAGTTTCAAAGGGTGGCAATAGTAGCATCCATTTTGATTTTCTCCATAGCACCCACCCAATGTTAAATACCAAGTCCTAAGCAAAGACATCCCACATTCCCACCTACTTCAAAGGGTGACAATAGTAGCACCCATTTCGATTTTCTCCACAGCACCCACCCAATGTTAAATACGAAGTCTTCAGCAAAGACATCCCACCTACTATCCTAAGAACTCTAAAAATCAATGGTTCAGAGGCAGCCATTGAGTCTTGCTCGTCTCGTTGCAACCTACAGAAGAGTTTAACCTTTTCGGGAACTTTAATTTGGAGCTCCTCTAACTGCTCTATAAACTTCCCTCTCGGCCCTTCTGCACCACTTAGCATATGCAAGAAAAACCACACACAAATTTTGAAATGAGACTTCTAACAGAAAAATTATTTGCTGTACCGAAAATGAGTCAAATTCCAAACCGGTAAGGATATATGAAAGATCGAATGGATCTAGAACACAAGATTGAATTGTTCATAGATACGCAATCTAGGGCTGTGCCTCATCGATAAGACAGCAATGCGATCGTGAGATGTTTACCTGTCTTGCATTGTTTGGTGGCTTGGTGGTGTGGGGTTGTACTAGCTAGAACTTGAGGCACTTTGAGTTTGAGCCCCAGAAAATGACATTGTTGAATATTCATTTCATTGACATGATAAACTGGTAAGCAGCAGGCACAAGAATCGTACCACAACCCAGGAATTAAAATTTTAAAGCGCCGCAACTATTGATGTGTCCAGGCAATATTATTGCGATACCTCCTGTTGTCCATTCCACCAAAGAACACCACAACTTCTGCCAAACGTCAAAACCCATGATTGCGCCTAACATGCCTTGTTGTGTGCAGAAAAGTTGGTACCACAAACAAATGAACTTGAGGGATTACGTCTTTCATTTCCTCGCCTTGCAGTGGAGTTGGACCATCAACTCATAGTTGGATTTCAGAACCAGGAACGTACGAGTTGATCAGTCTTTAGTTATTTGCAGGCCCGCAGCATCTCTTGCCAGTTGTCTTGGCCTCTTTAGTTATTTCTAATTGAAAAAAGTCTTAGGCCTCGTTTGGTTCACGGAAATGAAAGTAATTCTTTTGTCTTTCTCATGGGAAGGGAAATGAAATTTCTCAACAACTTTCCATTCTGATGTTTGGTAACGTAAGGAAAATTATCAGGAAAGTTGTTAAAAAGTTAGTAAATAATGTAATAAAAAAATATGTTGTGAGTAATAAATACAAGGAAAAAATGGGGGAAAGTGATTCCTTTGGGGTTTGGAAGGAACCACTTTCCCCCTTATTTTCCCTTCCTTTAGGAAATGATTTCTTTTCCTTTTGCATCCCAAACGCAAGAAAGGAACAGAAAGCATGAACAAGTTTCATTTCCTAATTCTTACTTTTCGCAAACCAAACGTTGCCTTAACGGACTTTTCTACTGCCCGCAAAAAGAGGTCTTTAGGTCATTCAACCAATGACCAATAGGTACCAAAATTATGCCCACTTCTCTGATACGAGATATTTGTATGACATTTATCCGTATTTAGTCCTACATGAACCGAGAAATTAAATAAGAAAGAAGAATTGGAAAATGATATGAAGTTGGAGGTATGTGCACAAGTTGAAGGAGGTTTGGAGGCTGATGGGATAAGAGATCGAATAAGCTGTGCAGAGGTTTATTCAAGCCAACTGGCAAGTTCCTGAAGTAAGCTAATAGGTGCAGACAGGCCAGCATTCAAATCTGGTCAGGACCCAACTTTGGATTTTGGTATCTATTCTTCTCCACTAAGATTTCATACCCCATGTAGTATAATACCCACATGAATCCAACGAGGAAATGACAAAGTAAATTTGGTAGAGGGCCTTGGTCAACAATAGCATGAACTTTGCAATCATTTGAGGGCGAGTTTTGGATTGATCTAAATCATTTGAGGGTTAGTTTTGGATTGATCTAAATCATTTGAGGGTTAGTTTTGGATTGATCTAAAAGAGTTCCAGAAAAACAAAACTGGAAAATGAATCAGAATAAGATTGAAACTATTGCTTTTAAATGGCAATTAAAGCACAAGCAGAACCATTATCTCATTAAGACAAAGCTTTGTACATAATTGCATCACTGCATCATCAAGGTTTTGTTACAAGAACACCACTAGTATGGTGCATTCTGAACAATCATGGAATCATAGAGCAGTTAGCTAGCTGTTTATTTGTTTTCCCCTGACCTATTTTTTTGACTCCAAGTCTGCCTCTGGTCCTTGTGCTGCTTTTGATGAGCTTGAAGTATCGGCACCAACAACACCTAGAGCGAAATCTGCTTCTGCTGCCTCAGCTTCCTCTCTGAACTTCTTGTAAATATCACTTTGGTAGAATTTTCTTGTTCTGATCACCAAAATAAATGAAACAAGGCTCCCAAACAATGCCACAGCAGCAATTATGATGAAAGCCAATTTGTAACATTCCACTCCTACACAAGTTAAGTCTTGTCCTGCTTCTCTATTCTTCCCCAAAGTCTCTAGTTGCTTCAAAGCCGCTGCATCATACAAGTTTCCGGCAACTTTCACATTGAGGATATAAGCCCCAATAGGGCTAGCAGCACCACCAAAATTGATTAAGGTGGCATAGTACTTGAGGCCAAAGAGTTCAGAAATGATGGCAAAAATCAATGGCCATTGAGCTCCAAAACAGAACCCAATAATCACAGAAGAAAAGTAGAGAGAGTTGGGGACCCCGAACGCTATTAGGAGATGGCCAACACATGATAAGAGAAGCACTAGAGTGAGCATAAGTGGTCTTGGGAATTTGTACTTCTTCAAAAGGGCTTCTGAAGAAAAGCCAGAAGTAACTCTTCCAAGGTAGTTCCATATGCTTACCAGAGATATGAAAGTGCTAATGCTGTCAGTTGGGTAGCCTAATGAGTTCCCAATCTGACCGAGATTATCAATCGCGGTTAAGGTACCTCCAACACCACAGATTGTAGCAATGAACAAGATCAACATGTCAATGCTAAAAAGTGCTTGCAAAATCGAGTAATCCTCACCTCTAACGGGCGGCTTGAAGACAGTTTGCAAGCAAGATTTATGCTTCTGCTGGGTTTGTGGAGTTGCAACAGGTACTAATTCAGCAGGAGCTGGATTTTCAGCTACTACTTTGAGCTGAATTGGCTCATTCACAGCTTTGATTTTCGTCTTCCAGAGCTTGAATTCTTCGATTATAACAACCGCGATTGGAAGAAAGAGTAGTATAAGCACAACTGAAGCACCTCCAATGTAACAAATTCTAGAAAAATTCAGCTTGTGCTGCATGATAATCAAAGCCATGAGAAATCCAGCTAGTCCGAGAGTAATGTAAAGAAGATTGTAGAAAATCCTGAGCTCATTTGGCTGTCTAACGATCTTGATCAAACGAATGATGGGAAGAAACACAATCGAAACAGCAGCCGGAAGCCAAGCAATTAGTAAAATCAAAGCCTTTGAGTTACGTCCATAGAAAGCACGGTAGAGCTGTGTGATAATAGCACCACTCAAACCAACAAGTCCCTTCAAAAGCCCCAAAACACTTCCTCTACTAGAAGGAAAGTTCTTCACACAGCTCACCACAGCTCCTGTGTTTGAGAAAGTCTGAGAATTTGCACCTATGCAAATGTACAAACACATCTGCCACACGCGTGGTTTCGAGGTTCGACCAGTGACAGCTAGCCAGATCATGAAGTAACCGAAAAAGTTCATGACTGAACCGATTAAGAGCACCACCCATGGAGCTGTGACTTCGTTAACTAGACCAGCTATGATTCCGACATTGCCTCCCAAGTCCTTGAAGAAGCTTAGGAGATTGAGTGTTGTTTGGTCATAGCCCAAAGAGGTTTTGACGTCTGTGGAGTAGAGACCAAACATGTAGGTTGCTCCGGCCACGGAGAGGATTAGCATTGAAGCAAACACCATGAACCATCGTCCACGGAGTACTTGCAACCCAAAGCTTCTCATTTCCGTGGAGCCAAAAGCACCAGAACTAAACTCTGCCGCCACCATTTTTTCGAGTTTTGTTCTGGACAGAGATGTCTAACACCGAGTGCATATATTTATAACAGAGATTTGGCCCAAGAGGTGTTTCAGGTTGACTAGCCAGTTGACTTGCCTCAAGGAATGGAGGAAAGCTTTTCTGGCCGGTAGGAGATAAGGTGGACTGGTGGAGAATGGAGATTTAAAGAGTTCAATCCCCCATATCTTTTGAAGCATGTGTACACAAAACTACAAACATACAAAAATACAGAATTGATGACTAGCGGATACAAGTGCAGGTGACATCAAATTAAGGCTATCAAACTACAAACAAACATTTTGTGTTTCTTTGACCAAAAAAAAAAATGTCACTCTCTCTCTCTAATAACATTTCATAGAATTATTATGAAGGATTACAGCCACAGAGGAGTCTTTAAGTAAAACCTTAATAAGCTATTGCGGCCTACTTTTGTCACCACAAACTCTAAAAAGAAGTTGATAATCATCTTTTAATTTTTCATTAGTGATAGTATGTGGGAAGTAGGGTAGGAAATGAGATTTCAGTCATGAAAAAAAATGAAAAAAAAAAGAAGTTTGTATCCACTAGAGCTATAAGTTCTCACGATTACAAGGTTGTTACCCGATTATATTGTTATATTAATGCAGAGATAATTAATATGCGCCTCACACCTTTTTATTTTTTTGAGTAGAAATGATATTTTTATGGGTGGTTCTAGTTGGACTTCCAAATTTGCTATTTTGACCTCTCATACTTAGTACACCTCTAATTTACTTTTTAGAATACTTAAAATGCTATTTTGACCTCTCATACTTAGTACACCTCTAATTTGTTTTGAATTTATTTTTGTATTAAATGATGGGCCATGTATAGAAATTATTGTTTTTACTTAATTATTTTAGGTAAATTTTAAAACTATATGTCAATATAAGGAAATTCCGGAAAAATAAAAAATAAAAAATCAATTTAATTGAATGTTATATTTAGGGAGGTAATTTAAGAAGAGTATTTTTTTTAATAAAAAAAAAAAAGTATTTTTTTTTCATTTTTTTTTTCATTTTTCTCTCTTTGTCCTTATTTGTCTTTTCATATGACTTGACAAAGTATATTAATAATTGAAAAAAGTTGGATGTCCAAATATCAACTTTTATTGATATCTAATAATGTGGCAACATTACTAATCTACCATTGTTATAAAATAACATTTTTCAAAATTTAACCACTCTATTAGATGTCGTATTTTGTCCTCAATGTAATTAATAGTTAATCATTCACTTATAAGTTATATTTTATCTGATACGCGATTCTCCAATCTTCGTAAGTTATATATTGTCATATTGATGCAAAGATATTTAACATGACTTTCTTACTTTGGACAGAGGTTACATATTTCCTGTAAATTTTCGTTCTTTTAATTGAACTTTCTGAAAGCAATGGTCAGTTCAGGCAAAACCAAGAGGGCTCCCTTTCAAAACCAGCTGGTAGAGATTGAAATCATGAAATGAAAGCTAACCAATGACAGACCTAATTACATATTTAGATCGATTTGTGGCTTGGAAGTACTTGTGTTTATCATCGGTGGTCCATTGGGAGCCTCATAAACACATTCATGATTGATCACCCTCACAGATTGAAATATGAATATAGTCATAAACGTAACAAAAGAAAACAAGAAGAAGAAAAGAAAGCTACAAATTTATGACATCATTAGCTGCATCATTCAACAAAGACGATTTTGTGTTCAAAAAAATGACATACAAAAGGGGTCGTAAATTCGTAATATATTCTCAACACGTGAAATGTACCGTATTGCAGGTATCCTATCCTCCAAACCTAATTGAGCCACGGGTGGTAATATGAATGTCAAAAACCAAACAGAGCAAACATGAAAAATGAGTTGGAATCATTTCGAACATGTTTCTTCATTTTTTTTTTTTTTTTACAATATTAGTGAATCAATAACTTCTACAATTTAGGAATTCAGTCGATCAAGTTACCTTGAATTTTTTGTGTTGAGATTTTGGGAGAGCGCAAAAAAGATTCTCATCTAAAGCTGGTTCATCCTCATCAAACTAAGTTTCGTAATTAATCTCAGATTGAGCATGAAGTGTATGACCAAAAGGTTCTTCATTTTCCAAATCATCCCAACAAAGCGTTTGAACTTATGTTCTACTAAAACAAAATCCTCAATGTCAACCAAAGTGTTTAAAGGAAGTCCAACTATCTCTTGTTCATTTGCAGCAATGAGCTCATCTTATTGCACTTGAGCAAAGATCTCAAAACTGTTACTAGTGGAAACATTGACATTACCTGTAGATCTTGTTGGAACCATGCCATCTACATGTCGTTCACTTGGACCAGCCAACATAGTCCCACTTGAACCAATAGGCTCAATCTCATCAATAGATGCATCAACTAAGACAGCAAGCCTATTATTAGTGTTTTGAGCAACGAATGGATCTAATAGCTCCTTGGATACCCCATTCTCAATGGTATCTTCAATGTGGATAATCTCTGGAGAAGCAATCCCAATTTCTGATTGTTCAACATGTGAGAAAATTTTCGGAGTAGCCTTGATCCTATATTCTGGACGAACTTTTTTTACCTCTACTATCCTCATCATGGTCATCACGAGAGCGACCTCTTGGCTTCTCTTGTTCCTTAAACTCACGTGACAAGTTCTCATAAGCAATGCCTACAGAGAAAACATGACTATATTTTTCCACCATAAAGTTGGCAGTTAAGTCGTTATCAACTAAGATGCGGGCATAATAACCAAATTGATGTTCTTTCGTCGCTTTATCGATGTGCAATGGTGTCCCTACTCCATGGGCAATCTCCATAATATATGGCGAGGATGCCGTAATCCTGCTTGATCCAGAAATTCGAATCCACACTTACGTATGTCTTTGAAGAAGATTAGCACCTAGTTTGAAATCTGGTTTCCGATCCATTCAAATAATCAAAAAATTCCATTCGCAAGAGAACATGTACCACAGTATACCACTTCTCCAAATTCTTCCCATGTCATCTTCACCATTGAATGAATGTCTAAGAAACCTTTTATCCAAAGGGACCAAGTGCTATGGATTTATAAGGTTCCATTGAGCTGCAAGAGATGCTTTCAGAGAATCAGTTCTGGGAGGAACCGACCCATCATTATTATGAGTGATTCATGCTCACTCATTTTCCATCATTCCACCACTCAGTCAGCTATTTTCATCCGAATCAAGTTAAAACACCCCGTTCTTCTTCTTTTTTAAAGAATGGGCACCTCAAGTAACTCAATGAGAACGTTTTCTTTCTTCTTTTTGCTTGTTAGCAGATCCATTTAATTGAAATGGACAAGCAAAAATACGTCGCAATCCATTTCAGAGGAGATTTGAATTGTACTGGAATAATTTGACAATTCAATTACCTTGGACCACGCATTAGATGATGGGTTTATGGCATCAAGATTTGACGATAATTGATGGCAATTATTGAACTTAATGAAGGATAAACGACAATATACGTAAATACATTAACAATAACAGTTCATTAATATTAATTTGGCAAGAGTATTCCACATAATGGAAATTTATTGATGCAAATTTGCTTCATTCAATTATGATTGTGACTTTGTATAAGCAAATAAATAAGAGCTAAATTTATTTCACCTCCTTAAATTTAACATTTAAAATTGTTTGTACCCCTAAATTGGTAATTTGATCACAAATAACCTTATTCTCTCCAATCTGATCAATCATAGTTAACTCATATATGATCTATCAATTGCTTCGTGAACTGTCGACATGATGAGCCACTTAAACTAGTTTTTGACTTTCTCTTACCCGACAAACACATCATTTCCAAACAGAAATTTGCTATGAACACCCTTTCGAGCTCAGCCGCTACTGGTGAAGAGTGTAACTAAGCATAATGAAATTTGAAGAGCACAAACAAATAATTTTAGGTGTAAATCTCATGTAGAAAATATGAAATTAATTCTAAGAAATAATGTTTACACAAGATGTATTTAGATCCATAACATAATTTGCATGTCAATGCAGTACATGTAAATTGGATCAGTCTAAATTCCATCCAATATATCTGATAAGAGAGAGTTTTATTGGACACATTAGCGCATGCAGGACTGGTTCGGGATGATGGTGATGATGCGTGTGTGTGTGCATGTGTGTGTTATGAGGATCACTTCTTATACATTCGTATATATGAAGTACTACGTATTAGCCGGCTTTCCATGGACCTAGCTTGCTTACTGACTTTTAATTTGATTTGGTATATATTTATAGAACTTAAGAGCTAGGTTTCAGGGTCACCTTGGAGATTCAACAAAGTTGGATTCGAATAATAAACAGAAGCGTGAGCTGGAATTCTGGAATATTTAGTTCAAGGGTCCGCCGGTGCCGGCCACAAACCAAAATAAACATCTGTTTTTCTTTTTCTTTCTTTTATCAAGACTAATGCCATTGTTTCCCCCATTGTTATATATATATATCTATATATATATATATATATATATATATATAGAGGACCGTTCTGAAGAGGACGTCCACAACCCAGAAAAAGTGCGGACGTCCCTCCTCCGGCGTCGAGAAGGCGGCGATGGCTGCGCTGCGGTTGCCGGACGAACTCTCTGAACATCCCGGACCACTTTCCAGTCGGGTGGACTCGCTGGTAACCACTTTCCAGTCGACCTTGATCGGACTACCACTTTGCAGTCGACCACGCTGCCCAGACCTCCAACCTCGATCTCTTTGGCCTTCGTCTTCACTGCAAACTGGTCTGGGATGCATGTAGCCACCGTCCGGCAAGAGGCGCGCCGCCGTCGGAGCTTGATCGCGGAGAAAGGAGGGACGTCCGCACTTTTTCTGGGTTGCGGACGTCCTCTTCAGAACATATTCGTATATATATAAATAACTTTGCTGCTTAGGAACGGATTTCCAGTTTTTTTTCCACTTTTTTATTACACATTCACATCTTAACCGTTCAGTTTTTAGGTCCTAATATATATATAGATCACTTCTGCAAAATTTCAGCCAAATTGATAATCGTTAAGGCATCCAAAACTGCAATTTACACGAATTGACCGAATCTGTCTAACCGGAACCGTTCGTGTTTATAATGTTAAATTCCAGTTTTGGATGCCTTAACGATCATCAAATTGGCTGAAATTTGCAGAATTTATAGATTCTTGACCGAATCTGTCTAACCGGAACCGTTCGTGTTTATAATGTTAAATTCCAGTTTTGGATGCCTTAACGATCATCAAATTGGCTGAAATTTGCAGAATTTATAGATTCTGGAACTGTACAATGTGTACAGGCATCCTGTATTTCAAGAGTTCATCTATATACGGTATCCATATTTCAGACCTATACTGGTAAACAGCGACAAGCGTGGTCCGTGGCCCACCATTGTACCGATACTGTCCCAACTTAACCACCCGTTAGGTGTTGGGTTTTAATTACAAAAGACCTCGGTACAATTAGGTGAGATCCACCCACTTATAAGTTATATTTTTATTTGTCACTTTTCCAATGTGGGATCTTTCCTCTCCAACACGCCCCCTCACGTGCAACCTAACTTTAGGTCTGCACGTGAAATTAATTAACAATCCAATTCCCACATTAGAAATTGGGACGCAAGTCTCATATTGGAGACTTGGCCAATATCACAATCCAAATTCGGGCCCATGACAATTGGAGACGCAATTAGAGAGAGATCCGCTCTGATACCATGTTAAACAGCGACAAGCGTGGCTCGTGGTCCACCATTGTACCGATACTGTCCCAACTTAACCACCCGTTAGGTGTTGGGTTTTAATTACAAAATGCCTCGGTACAATTGAATGAGATCCACCCACTTATAAGTTATATTTTTATTTGTCACTTTTCCAATGTAGGATTTTTCCTCTCCAACATATACATGTTAACTCATCTCTGTAGTATGATTTGACCTCAATGAAGTTGATAGGTTGAATGCATTTATGAATGTATAGAATACAGTTAAGGATTGGACTCCACGAACAACCAAAATACAGGTTTCACAACGCATTGTGCACTAGTTTATCCTAATATAATGAAATATGAAATGAGCCTGCTAATTAACCATCCATTTTGTCCGAGGGTATAGTTACAGATCGAAGCTGCTATAGGTAACGTACCCACGTACTATGGAATCCGATCCGGACCATATTTCTGTCTTTCTTGTCAAGTTCCTTGATTTGTCCGACTCGTTCGTAAATATATAATGATCATCATCACCTACATTATTAATTTCTCTCTTTTTAACTATAAATATGGCCCATTGCCTCCAGTCAAAGACAACAAAGGCCGGCCTCTTCTTGTTCTATAGCCATTGTCTTGCTGAATCTTGCTCTTCCTGCTTCCTCTCACAACTACTGTTACTATAACTGAATTTGCTAACTTATCCAATTTCATTCAGTGCTGAGAGTAGAGAAAAGGGGCTTAAACACTATGGTGGAGGATGATGCTAAGAGGTTGGAAGAAGGGTTCGGGAATAAACCAGTGCCTGAAGTCAATGAAGAAGAGCATAAGAAGGATATTTTGATCAGTACTGAGAAAGTAGCATATGAAAGTGGTGGAAGTGGAGATATAATTGACCGTTTGGAGGAGAAGATAGCTGTGTCGGAGCCTCGGGAGGTGGAGCAAGTCAAGGGTGAGGAGGAACAACCACTGCAGGTTAAGCAGAAGAGCAAGAGGGTTGCTACTTTGGATGCATTCAGAGGCCTTACCATTGTGGTATGTTTATTACTACTTAAGAGACAAGACACTATGTATCTAGTTATATATGAACAGTTCTAATTCACAGTCCAATAATACGAACATGTTAGACTGCATGATATAGCGTAATTATGCTGATGGTGTGTATGTGAAGGTCATGATATTGGTGGATGACGCCGGGGGAGCATACTCGCGTATTGACCACTCGCCATGGAATGGATGCACCTTGGCTGACTTTGTCATGCCCTTCTTCCTCTTCATAGTTGGTGTCGCCATTGCCCTTGCTCTTAAGGTATATACACTTCCTCTTTCAGTGTTTTAGGACATAAAAATCGCTATAGGTAGAAATGGCAAGTTTTCAAAGTAATGGATTCTTCTCATACTAGCTTGTCTTGACTTTGCTTGACTTTTAATTCAAGCTGTGTATTAAAATTTGTAATTTTCTTTTATACTCGACGGATGAGGCTAACTTGTTACATGCATGGTTTGACACATGTTTTGTTGGCATACATTCATTTCGGAAAGTTGTCATACGTGGCGATGGTTAAGTGAACCAAATTAATTTCCCCAAATTATTGGTTTGTATGCAAGTTAATATACATGTCAATTGTCAATTTCTTTGCAGAGAATTCCCAAGACCAGTGATGCCATCAAGAAGATTATTCTGAGAACAATAAAGCTTCTCTTTTGGGGAATCATTTTGCAAGGTAACTGGAAAATTTAGATTTTGTCCTTCTCTGTCAAGGAAAAGGGTATTTACTAGAGAAGAAGTCTACTTTATTTGTTTAACAAACAAGTAGTTTGCATCAATTTTTAGGTGGATACTCTCATGCACCCTATGATTTAGCTTATGGAGTTGACATGAAAAAAATTAGATGGTTTGGCATCCTCCAGGTGTGTTTAATTTCCTCTAACCCCTACTCTTTTATATTACCTTTTCCCATTCTAATATTCTTCTTTCGTTTTTTGTGTGTGCATTGTGTGCTTTGTTTATGATAAACAGAGAATAGCATTGGTTTACTGTGTTGTTGCTCTAATAGAGACATTTACCACCAAACTCAGACCAACCGTTCTTGAATCTGGACCGGTCTCTATTTTCACAGCATATAGATGGCAGTGGTAAGCGTTAAAACACATTAACCAATTCGTTTTATATACCCTTTTGAGTTCCTGTCCAAGGGTTTCAGGTTTCACTATTAATTTGCTTCTTACAATCCAGGATTGGAGGATTTGTTGCCTTCCTGGTCTACATGATTACAACATTTTCGCTTTATGTTCCGGATTGGAGTTTTGTGGTACTCCACGACGATGGCTCAACAAAGAAATACTTGGTATGCTAATTCTGTTCAATAAATGACTACATATGTGAAACTTTCACTATGACTGTTATGATATCTGACAATGCTTTATTTTTCAGGTTGAGTGTGGGATGAGAGGACATCTAGGACCTGCTTGCAATGCAGTTGGATACGTGGATCGACAGGTCTGGGGCATAAATCATCTCTACAATCAACCTGTTTGGAGCCGTTTGAAGGTTAGCTCTAATATTTGATGCTGCAGGACTTCAAATAAAATCATTCTGCATTTTTTTTACCAAAGAAGGATCCAATGATCTCTTTCCTTTTTAATTTAGGGGTAAAGTGCTGTGAGTTTAGGTTGTAGTTGAGATATAGACATGAGCATAATGCTAGCAGAAAGACTGAAATTGGGAGATAAAAAAGAGAGCTTTCTGTTGATAAATATGATTTATTGTGACAACTTGTAGGCATGCACACTTAGTGCTCCCAGCGCTGGTCCTTTTAGAAAGGGCGCTCCAAGTTGGTGCAGAGCTCCTTTTGAACCAGAAGGCCTTTTGAGGTATGCTTATCGAGTAACACCAGTGAATTAAAAGTTCAAAGTTATGATGACAAGAGCCAGACACGGAAATTTATTTGTTGCTTCTTTCTTAGTTCCATTTCAGCTATTCTTAGTGGCACGATCGGCATCCATTACGGACACATTTTGACCCACTTCAAGGTTACCACTCGTTTCTCTCAAAGCTTTCATATTAGTAGTACTTCTTAGTTACAATCAATTTGGAAACTTTAATATGGATGACGAAGTTGGATTCTCAATTCTGATGCAGGGTCACGCAGAGAGGCTCAAACAATGGGTCTCAATGGGGCTTGTCTTAATTATCATAGGCATCATTCTACATTTTACAGATGGTGAGATTCCTTGACCATCAAGCAATCTCTCTGCCTCAAATTATAATGAACCATCAGGCCATCTATGTTTTATATAAGCCCTTATTATATTGCCTACTTTCTTGCAGCAATTCCTATCAATAAGCAACTCTACAGCTTCAGCTATGTCTGTTTCACAGCTGGTGCAGCTGGATTAGTTTTCTCTGGATTTTACTTACTGGTATAAAACAATTAATCTATTCAACCTATAGCTAGTAGTGCTCTATATTTTCACTTCTTGTGGAAATAATGACTGTATCTTTTATTTGCAAATAGATTGATGTTTGGGGCTATCGGACGCCATTCTTATTCCTGGAATGGATAGGAATGAATGCAATGCTAGTGTTTGTGATGGCAGCTCAAGGCATCTTTGCAGGCTTCGTAAATGGATGGTACTATGAATCCCCAGACAAAACACTAGTAAGTAGTACAACCATATCAGATTTCAATTGCTTTGACATAAATTTCATGTAAACTTAATCTAATGAATCGTGGAACAAAACTCCACTCAACAGGTGTACTGGATCCAGGAGCATGTGTTTAACAATGTATGGCACTCAGAGAGGCTAGGAACCCTCTTATATGTCATATTTGCTGAAATTACATTCTGGGGAGTAGTTTCTGGCATATTGCACAAACTCGGAATATATTGGAAGTTGTAGAAGCCAAAATTGCTACAAGATGTACAATTTTCATGGGTTCTTTTCAGTTTGGTTTTCTTTTCTATTTATCCATTTTCTGGTGAATAGATTTTTTTTTTGTGTTTCTGTACGTTGCTTTATTTGCTTATTAGTTAGGGAAAGTAGTATACTATCAAACTGTCAGTACATATGTACCAGCTTTTATCTAAATTCCATCTAGTGCTTCCATCTTTTAAGCAAAGTGTAATTTGACAGAATGAAATAGGAGCACATAAACCTTATCTGTGCTCGTGGAAGCTGGGAAACTTTGTGAACTGAGACACCTTTACCAGCACGGAATTTTCACCTTTCCATAAAGATGGCAAACAAGACTAATAAAGTTATAAAGTTATGACTGGGACTACAACAGTCTAAAAGCTAACAAACATTCAAAAGGCATTCACAAAGTTCATAACAAATCTAAATCCAATATATTTTAAAGAATAGGGCCACAGTTCAATTTGATCTCGTATTTACCTCGTTCAAGATGAGCTTGAAAAGAAGCGAGCTGAGATTGAACTCAAAAACTTACTGAAATCACATTCTGGAATATACAGAATGTACTGGAAGCTATAGAAGCATAAGTTGCAAGAAGATAAAAACGGTAAAACCAGACAGAAGCAACTGCTATACTTGAGAAATTCACATACTTCCTTTGTACCCTTCATGGTTCTTTTCCAATTGATTTTTTTTTTTTTGTAAATTTCTGATAGATTCTTCATTGGTTCTATTCTTTAATATGCTTTAGCATTTATCTGAGTTTCGCTTGAGTGTGCTCAAGTTGGACTGAACTCTATTAGAGCTCAAACCTTATGTGCACTTGTGGAAGTGGGAGAACTTTTTGACCTAAAATACCTATTGGTCTTTTACTAGCAAAGAATCCACCTTTCATAAAGCCTATGGGAAACAAGACTAGTAAACTAGACTAGACTTTGTCATAAAAAAATAAAAAATAAACTAGACTAGACTTCACCTTTTGTGTGAACTTATACATAGACGGCCTTCATTTTGAAGTATTGCTGCCGAATGAAAGAGCGGATCGTGGAAGGTTTTCCTCAATTCTCAATAGCTGAAAGAAACGACCACGAAAATAATGGCAAAAAGAAGACAATAATTGTAGTGAGCTATGGTGCTGAAATAAAGGAAGAAATGAGTTCGAATCAGTCCAGAGAGGGGATAGATAAAGACATCAACGGTGTAGTACAGGTCCTTCTGTTCCCACATTTTTTACCCTCCCAAAAGTTGGTGGTGAAACCACCTCAGAAAGACAATCACAAAGTTCATGACAGATACCTAAACAGCATTGTAGGGTTTGAAAGTCACTTTCAATCTAGATTATTTGGCTTCAAAATATGCAGCAAATAATTGTTACTATATTGGAATACAATAATACATAACAAAAGAAACTACTTGTACATTGTGAACTTTTTTATATAAATAGCACGACTAAGGCTTTGTCAGCTCTGCATTAGTAGGATGAGGACAACCAACAAAACACAGTGAACCCAAAGTTTTGAATAAAAAATAAAGGACAGTGGTCTTTGCCGCAGAAACTGGATCCAACTTACTTGGGGGTGCATCAAAAGAATCTGTAATTAATATTTGTTGCTTTTGCTGGACTAAATCTTTAAAAAGCACTAGAATTGGGAGCTGGTAAGAGTTCTTAACAATATTCCATTTCTGCACATGTTAATACTTTAAGAACAATGTCCACGTTCAAGTCCTATCCTTAAAATAAATATAATAAGTTTTAACTCTCAACAGAAGCAATAGTTTAGTAAGAGGCTAAACTTAAACAATTACATATTAGATGTCATCAATTTAAAGAAGAGAGAAAGAGAGAAAGTAGAGTAGACACTGAAGGAACTCCACTTGCCAATAGCAACGAGATTTCTGTTATAATTCAGCATTTTAGCCTACAGAGCTATATACAATATAGATAAGACTGCCTGGAATTGTGAACTGCACATTTGGTCCTAACTTCTACCAACCACATCACTAGAGGATTACTTAAAACTATAATAACATGATAGAAATGGCACCATTATATACCTTTGTACAACAATATGCAAGTGCCATGGGAACTGTACTTGTACTCTCCTTTTCCATGTCTTCACTACTGATTTGCTCTCATTCATACTATACAGAAGTTGTGATGTCGAACTATGCAACTGGTTTAGCCTTTTAACAATATATATCCCATCAATTGCATTCAGTGATGTGGTAGCACGGAGAAGTAAGCTGTACAGTAGCGGGCAGCAATCCAAGAGCAATGGCGATGGCATTTGTTATCACTCCCAACCCATCAACATCTTCCAAACTCCTTCTTCAATCTTGTTCCTTGGAACTGGCAAGCCATCTCCTTCATCAAGCAAGATTCTATAAACTTCCCATTCCCGATCTTTAACTAAATGCCTTCCAATCTTAGCCTGCAAAACAATAGAGAGCATGTTTAGCCAGATATAGAGAAAGATAAACAAGGAGACTGGTCCAGACAACAACATTTTGTAACAAAATGGCTGAAAGCAAACACCTGAAAAAGAGCTATAATTCCTCATAAAACTATAATAACCCTTATTACCATTTGCATAGAAAGGGACTACATGAAAAAAACCAAACACTACAAAATATGTATCGGGTAATTACCGAAAATATGCCAGTGTCCAGCATCTTGAGAGCAAGGGTTATATCATGGAAAACAAGAGGCCGGCCTTTCCCAGATAATTCCACCGGATTAGCAACCAGGAGCTCTGTATCAGGACCTTTGCTAACAACAGCTACTCTGAGAGGACGAAGTAGTTCCATCTGCAAACGAGATGTCAACGCATTCTGCTTGCTTGGATCAACTATCTTCTTTCCATCAGCTTGCACGATGAACAAGTCAATCTCACAGTTTCTTCTTTGTTTTGTAGAGAAGCGACCATAAGAGATCTGGTTCATAATCAGAATCACATGATCAGATATTGAAACCTACAAGGCTTCTGTAAGAATAAAATGAAATCTTTGTTATTGGAATATCACATTAATTTACCTGAATATTATAATCCTTTAGAGTTCTCATTATATCATAAAGGAGGCCTTTGTGATCTTTGCAAACGATTTGGACCAGTGTGTGGCCAGGACTGAGCGAATTGTCCATATTCACAGAAACACAGCTAGAGGTGACTTGTCCACTTGGGAGTTCATCAGGCATTTCCAAATGAAACATGTCCTCCATAAGAACAGAAGGGAGAAATGAAGATGACTGTGAACATGCAGTAATCTCTGGACCAACCATTTCAATATCACAACTTATCATGGCATTGCCCGTAGCAGCTTTTAAGTGGTCAGATACCTCATCCTTTCTCTTATTTGTATGCAGAAGTTCCCTAATAAAAACACAATGTCAGTGTGTTAATCTTATATGTGCCTGGAAAAATACAAAATTTGGGTGAGGCATATCCTAATTGGTAACCTCACCTCTCCTCTAATCTCTAAAGAAGAGGTCCCAAGAAGAAAAAAGAAAAGAAATGTTCCGCTACTCAAAAAAAGAAAAAAAAAATTGGAAGAATATATCCTTCCATCACATTTTCTCATCACAAATCAAGTTTTGAACAAAAAATATAAAAGAGGAAGACTTGAAGAGCAAGCGGAAAATATGCATCAAAATCTTCAAATATGCAATGAAATGGTGAAGGACACCAATCCACATGAGATAGAGATATCAGCATATGCTATAACCATTGGAATGGTTAAGCCAGCCAACAGTTCACATTTGTGTACAAGACATGCATACCAAACTTGTAGTCATACGATTACAACCCTATAATTCCATCTGAAGTTTCACTCAATTGAAACCAGTCAAATTGCCATTTCTTCTGACATCAGGACTTCATAGACATTACAAACAGCCAAAAGAATGCCAGAAAATCACCTAATATGACGTTTAAGAGAATAAATAGAGAAATTAGTAGTACCTAGTGTCTGTGACGAAAAACAGGTCCATCACTTTCCCATCCGGGGTGGTGGATACCTTGACTTTCTTTATGGTGAGCTCGAGTTCACATAGAACCTCTGTCACATCTGCACAATAAGTACAAGTATGTAAACCATCAATTAGTGGTTTTAGCAAAAACTCTTAGCACACAAATTCCATCTATGTTGTGAATCGCGATGAGAATTCTTACTCCTATGAGGCTCTCTAATATGCTAGCTCACATTATCCCCATAACTACTGTAAATTTATCAACAATTTTAAGAATGAATTGCTCATTCAAAAAAGAGATTCATTTACAACTAAAGAAACAAGCAGATACAGAAACAAGAATTAAACGCTAAAACCAAAAATTACCATGTAAAATCCCTCTCCGATCATAACAACAGAACTTGAGAAGGAACACATCTGGAGGCTTTGGAGGCTGCAATTCATAGCGGTAAAAGGAAATCCCAGAAGCTGAAGAAAAAGATGGACAAGTCTCCATTAACCTCCTCTTCAACAAATCCCACCTTGTTCCTGAGTTCCCAACCACCCAAAACACTAAGAAGCACCACTTCCCATCCGTTGATACATCTTCAAAACAAAAGGACAAACGCGTCAAACTTCAAGTACCCATAACTTGTTTCACAAATTCATAGGAAAATCACAAACAAAAGGACAATCTCATAGAATCTATATTTGAAACAAGTAGAGGAATCAAAAGACATAAAAAAAAAATATTGAACCTTTACTTTCAAATTTCTTATCTTTGCTCGTCTATTATTTGAGCAACAAAAACTGATAGAAGTTGAAATTCACAAAAATGGCAAGAGAAGAATGATTATAGGTCTCACCTCCTCTGACAATGCTAAGACCAAAGAAGAGAATGATGCGACACAAGTCACAGCCCAAGCCGGTTTTGTCTGGGCAATTTATGGTAATCACACTTGGGCCGCCTTCTTTCTCTGGCTCTGTAATGATTACCACATCGTCGTGTAGAATACCCATGTCTTCTTCTTCTTCTTCCTCCTCTGTTTTGATTATATACTTTGCTTTTGTTTGTGAAAGCTGACCCTGTTGTTGATCTTGTTTCAAAAAGGAGCACAATTTAGGAGACGCATAAAAAGAGCAGAAGATGAACAGAAAGAGAGTTGAAGCCTCTCTTCTTCTCTCTCTCTCTCTCTCTCTCTCTCTCTCTCTCTGTCTGACTTGAGGAGTTGAGCTTGTGATTCACTGGCTTGTTCTTCTTGTTGTCGGGTTGCTTTCTTTGTCGTTGTTTTTATCCTGGTTCTCTCTTCTTCTTCTGTGATGCCGAGCCTTTCAGTCTTGTGAATCGCGGAAGTGACACGACATTCTGGGTACAAACTACAAAGGGGAGTCAAGGATGGGTTGGCTGGCGTTATATGTGTTACACTTATACTTCTCGCACGAGTTTCTAAAACAATAGGATTACCAGTTTACTAATTCCATGGAAAAAATATTCATAACAATTGATTGGCCGTAATGTAATCAAAAAATTGTCTCTCAAACCGGTGATTTACAAACACAAAATTTATCCTTTATTTGGGGTTTGATAAGTTCTAAGACTACTTTTGTTTCTGCCCCCTTTTCTTGATGCTCTTGAGTTTCACGAAAAGATACAACATTGTTAAATGCATTCTATCGTGTTTAATGGAAGTTACTTATCTTTCTCTTTGAGAGGTGTGAGATAATAAAAAAATCCAAGTAATATAATATCAATGTAATGAAACTCAGGTGACGCTATCCGATTTCAAGACAAATAATAATATCAGGCTTCAATTGCAAGTTGTTGTTCTCGATTTGCTGTGAGTTACCCAAACTTAATCTCTCAAGTGGTTCTATACCACTTAGAAAGGGTTTTCGATAACGACACAATATCTACAGTGTTGGGGTGATTATTATGGATGTTGATATGGAGTTTTGCATGCCCATCCTTCAAAGAAAACTAGAACCAAGATGTTTTCTTTATGCTTATTATAATATAGGGTTCAGACTCTACGTCCCTTTTTGTATTATGTAATTTCATTAATTAAAACTTAAAGATAGCCGCACCAACTTCATTTCAAAAATAAATAAATAAAACTACTAAAAAAGGACCCTATAAATCTAAATTTGAAATGCCTTTCTCTAATCTTGCTGCCATGGCATGGCATCTTATCCAGAAAAGCAAGCAACTAAGACCCCAGAGTGACGTGGCATCAACGCGGATCAATATCATTGGACCTTGTTCAATTAATTTAGTCGGCGCCACCTCGAAGTTCCATTGACTCCGTAACGGAGAAGTTGGAATCATCTCGCGATATATTGGCGTGCGAGACCCTCGTGACTCGCGTCACATGCACGCACATGCGGAGCGTCAGCCCGTCGTCACGACACTTCTATTTCTGTGGACGGTCCACTCACGTGCTTCGCTTGGCGGAGGTTTCAAGAAAGCTTCCCTTGTCTATTTTCCACTATGGTTTCCCGCACTCACAGATTAGTTGCACCTAATCACCTCATTTTCCTGATTGATCACTCATTTTTCCTAATCCTCCTTTGCTTTTTTGTTTTTTTCTCGCTTTCGTAAAGAGATTCGAACTTAAAACGTTATTTCACGATGTTGCCTATGACCAGCTTTACTATATAAAAAAATTAATCATACTTAGTTTATTACTTAGTGTTTAAATGACAAAATTAAAACCTTACAACTTATTGTTAATACTTTACTATAGCACTTTGCACTACTTATTCACTTTAGAAAGCTCGTAATGACCTTATCTTTAGAGATAAAATACATATTTCAATTCAAATAGTCCATGCTACAGCCCGTTATCTGTTTCTTTATGATTGCTCTAATCCTAATCCTCCAAGAAGATTTTTTTCTCAGACTTTAATTAAATGGCAGCCACCTCATTCTGGTTCCTTGAAATTAAATTTTGATGGTTCAGTTTTACAGAATTACAGTAGTGCAGGAGGCTTTGTTTTTAGGAATGCACAAGGTGAACCTATTTTAGCGGCTGTGAACCACCTTGGCTCATCTGATGTCCTTACTACTGAGGCTATGGTTCTTAGAGCAGGCTTGCATGCTGCTTGGTTGCATAGATATCTATGCTTTTGAAGGTGAAGGTGATTCTAAGCTTTTGATTGACAGTATAAATGGTTGCATTCAAACCCCCTAGAGAATCAAGCCACTGGTTCAAGATATACTCAAGTTGACCACTGTTCTCAACTCAGTTTCTTTTAAGCATGTGAAGAGGGAAGCGAATTTCTTAGCCGATGGTATTGCCTCTGTTGGTCATCACGGTCCTGCTCAGAGTTGGAATAAATCTTTACCCCTAGCTGCTAGTCATGCGTTACTATTTGATGAGTTAGGTCTTGGTTGTGTTAGAGGGTTTGTTTTGTAATTTTTTTTGCTTTGTTGAAAAAAAAAAAAAAAACCTTACAACTTCTCGTTTATAATCCAAAATAGTAGAAAAATGAAACTCTTACTCCTGATTATATTGATAAAATATTTTCTGAATTTGAACCCTTGACCAATTTGTAATTGTCTTTACAAGTACGATAAACTGATAAATAGTAATTTATACGTAAAATTTGTGTATTAAGAAGGTATTATGTATTTGATGAGAAGAAAAAATATTACATCTACATTTTTTCCACTTCAAGATTTACGGTATTTTATGTATTAAAAACATGACTAGAGACCTCAGAGTTATTTACTTGATTTCATGAAAAAAGAAAAGAACAAAGGGAAATAAAATCATCAAAAACTGAAAGTGAGGTTTGCATAGAAATTTAGAGATGGTGACTCCTCCCAAGGAAAGGAGTGAGGTCATAGGTACCATGTCATCAATCTTGGTAGAGAATAGAGATAGTACAATAATTTAAATGGAGGTTCCAATATGGGTGCGAATCTGGGAAGGTGATTGCTCATTGGAGATTCCAATAGATGATTGTTAGGAATATTCCCACTGAGTTGCACCGACATTGCACATTACCTTAGTCTAGTGCATTTCCATGGTTGGAGCAATAGAGCATAGGTAATGGAATTTTACTGCTCCTTTCCTACATAAGCTTAGCACTATGACTATAATTAGGCCTCTTCAAAAAAAAAAAAAAAAAAAAAAAGACTATAATTAGGCCATGTCACATGCTCAGTTGCACAAGACATGAGAGTGCTCGATCGTGTGCAAAACTTTTTTACGAAATCTCATACATGATTAGATTCTCTACTTAGAGATAAGGCTCTTTTGTTGTTTGGCCAATGAGTGGATCTCTTCTCCAGATTTTTTTGGCCCTCACATGTGAATTTTGTTGGTTATGAACGGTAACAAATTCATAACTTTTTCTTTATAAATAATTTATAAAGACAATTGAGCTCGCTGTAGAAATTTCAAATTATTTTATCAAATGTCGCTATCTTATTCTTATTTTATTTCAAGTAACTCGTCGAACACATTATCTTAACACTTTTTAAGAAAATTAAATATTAAATTAAATTTCAAACTATTATATCAATTTTCGTTGTTTTATTTTAAGTAAATTTGTCTAACATATTCTTAACAATTTCTTAGAAATTAAGTTAAATATTAGATTAGACTGATAGAGTTAGAGTAGAAGATAAGAAAGGGAATCCAAATTATCAACACAGTGACGATTAATCATTGATGGATTTGTTTCTTACACACCATCAAATCCTTTGAACTCTATCCCTGTGAGCACAGTTAACTTTATCTCCCAAAGATCTCTCTAATAATCCAAAAACAGGCCTGTGTGTCGCATTCTAGAGCAGCAAAGCCAACGGTGTCCTTAATCCCACGTTATATCCTTGCAAGTTACAACTGGATTTTCCTGCATCTTTGTCAATACAACCATAATTATGATAATTGTATTAAAGTTAGGGAGATAAAGACTCCAAGGTTTTTCTGTTTTTCACCCTTTATCAAATTCACGTGAAAGAGACTGGTAGATTTTTCCTCTGCCTGGGTTTCGGTAAAATAGCCAGCCATTGCTGCTTTCAACAGCTAATTGGCACATGTCCCTTTTGGGAGAGAGAGAGAGAGAGAGAGAGAGAGACGAAAAGTCAGAAAGGAAAAGTCAGTAGTAGTGATGCCGGACATGTTGGTCTACTTCTAGCTCAGGGACTCACTGTGCGTCCTGTTTTTCCTGGGTTAGCTAAGCACACTATGTTTGAATATAGATATGCCGTCTCCGGTGTGTTTGGGCCAAAGTTTCAAATTTCTCCAAAAGTACTACCTAAATTTTCATAGAAATTTCCGTAATTTAGAAGTACTGAAATGAAATTCATATGTTATATCATTTCCGTCAAGAGTTTTCTGAAAATTTTCAAAATTTTTCGTACATTTCCGTGAAATTATTAATTTCTGAAGTATCTACACACACAAAATAAATTTAAAAATTCACATCGAAATTTCTCCAAAATTTTTGTGAAATTTGTATGTCACCGACAACAAAGTTTTTTTACTCATATTTTCATAGAAAAAATATGAAATTTTAATTTTTTTACCAATCAAGTTGAATATAACAAAAAAACCTTTTTGCTTTTATCGGCTGCCAAAATTATTTTCAAAATTCATATACTTGGGAGCAGTATTGTATGATACTAAATGGAAGCAGTTCAACCATATGGATCGAACCACATCGTAGTAGCTCTTATTATTAATACTTTATATTGTTTTTATTATACTTATTCATTTTCATTCACGGGGTTTTGGTATTACGTCCCCCCCCCCTCCCGCTCCGGTTGTATTTTTCTAATTATTAGTGAAAAAAGGTGTGATGGCCAAGCCTCCCACTGTGTTCTAGCAATCCAAAAAGAAAAGTAAATCACATTCACATTATCATTATACAACACAATTATAAGTACATATAGATAAAAACACTAGTTTAGCAACCTACTACAGTACTAGTTAATTACTCGTCCATATTAAATATCACAATTCTATTTTATTTGAATAAAGGGCTGGTGCGGCTGCCCTCAAGCCTTGATTAATGAAACTGTCGAATACAAAGGGGGGACATTGAGCCTAAACCCCTGATTACAATAAGCATCTAGAATATTTTCCTAAATAATATCAGAAATCTTTACAGAAGACTTGTATTCTAACAAGCACCAACTAGCAAAGAGCGCACAAATAGCGACTCCATTTGTTTTAACATAGCAGTGACATAGCGAAAAGATAACTCGATATGTACCCCGAGTACAACGTAGCATAATTACCAGCTTTAGAGAGACTACATTGTAAATAGGTTTATTATAGGTTAGTTTAGTCTATGTAAAAGTTTCATTCAAAAATATCATTTTATAAATGCAATTAATGTGATTTCTTTATTTTTAACCGAAATGTCCACCGAAATTTCCTTAAATTTGAAATACCGAAACCGAAATTTAAAACCTTGGTTTGGGCTAGCTAAGAAATAATTACGTGGGATCATGATAGCATTAGCAAGGTGGTTGGTTCCCGACAATCAACAGCCAACCAAATACCGTCAAGAATATGAAATTCTAGGTCGGAAATACTACTTGGTATTGAATAATAACGTAGGAAAAATCTTCATCATCTCAATGGTAGACCAATTCATAGAGTTAGACTACGAATACTTAATTTTGTATAGATTTAGCACACTAGCTAATAGTATACAATATCGACTATCAATCCAATTGTAGACGATTTCCGTCACTGTATGGATTCAGTCTATAATAACAAGGGCAATACGTTCTCCGACTTTAAGATGAAATGAGTTTGACAATAAAAAATTTGATGTACAATGTTGGTAGGCAATTCTCCTCTAAATCAAATGTTTGGAGTTAAGTTTGTCTAATATGGTATCAAAATACGTTGTTTGTGTAGAATCACTGTAAATCTGTATGTAATTAGGATTTTATTTAATTAGGATATCCTGTAATTATGGAAAGATTGTTTCCTATTAGAGTTAGACTACTCCTTTGTACTTATATATATACCCTCATTGTGGGATGAATAGAATTATCGAATTAACCCTGAATTGAAGTATTCTTTTCTACTTGGTATCAGAGCAGGTTCAATCCTTTGAACTTGCGCTGCATCCTTTGAATCCTGAATCCTGAAGAACACCACAAACCGCTGCGTACCACCACCATTGAAATCAAACCATCCTGAATTTCAAACCACCATCACCCTACCTTTTTTCGAAAAAAAAAGAAAAGAAAAAAAAAATTTCTTTTCCAAAACATTCATATCCATCTTGAAACCCTTGAAAATCCAAACCTGCTAAAATCATGAATTCCTCAATGATGCAATCAGAGAAACAGGCTATTGGGCATTCGGTGACTACCGAATTTTCTGTTATGGCTCAATGCAAACAGGGTCCTCCTCCAGGCTTCTCAGGACCTTCTCAACGCCGTCTTCTGGGTAAACCAAATCCATATGCAAACAAAAGGTGCATTATTTGTGGGGAATTAGGTCATAGCAAGGAGCGGTGCTATGAAGTGATTGGTTACCCTGATTGGTGGGACTTCACCAAGAAACCGCGAAAGAATCTGGGCAAGGCCGCTGTTGCTACTACAGAGGAAGTTTACCTAGACAATGCCTCCGCTAATGTAGCGCAGTCAGGTATGAAGGGTAATGTTACATTTAATAGTACATGGATAATTGATACAGGTGCATCTGACCATATGACCAATGACCCAAGTCTTGTGCAAAACCTTAGACGTTCCCCTCAAGACTTTGTCTCTACTGCTGATGGTACTCCAACTCCGGTCACCGGAGAAGGTTCTATTGCTTTATCTGATACCTTAACCCTTGAATCTGTCTTAGTTGTTCCATCACTAGCTTATAATCTCCTGTCTGTTGGTCAAGTTATTTTAGCTCTTGCATGTATTGTGACCTTCTATCCGTCTTTCTGTGTGTTTCAGGATATTCTGACTCGACGGATTCTTGGTTATGGTGTTAGAAGGGGGAAATTATACTATCTGGATCTGACAGAGACTGGAAAGAAACAGAAGCATCTTTTGGGACAAGCTAATCAGATCAACGGGGTAGAGAATGCGAAGGAAGCTGTCTGGTTATGGCATCGCCGTTTAGGTCATCTATCCTTTCGTTATCTTAAGAAGCTGCAACCTCAATTGTTTTCAGTTGTTAGTGAATTGGATTTCCACTGTGACATCTGTGAACTGGCCAAGAGTCACCGTATTTCATATTCACCAAGTCTTAATAAAAGTCCTGTTCCTTTTATGAAGATTCACTCCGATGTCTGGGGTCCAGCGAAAATTCCTTCTCTTTCTGGAGCTCGGTATTTTGTAACGTTTATTGATGATTGCACTCGCATGACATGGGTGTCATTACTGAAGAATAAGAGTGATGTATTTGGAATGTTTACCGAATTTCACAAAATGGTGGCAACTCAGTATCAACAATCCATCAGAGTGTTTTAGTCTGACAATGGTGGAGAGTTTGTGAATGGCCCTATGATTGAGTTTTGCCGGTCACATGGAATTCGTCATCAAACCTCCAATTCTTATACTCCTCAACAGAATGGTTTAGCAGAACGGAAGAACAGGCAATTGATGGAAGTTGTTCGTGCTTCCTTGTTTGGCATGAATGTACCTCGGTCCTATTGGGGCGAAGCAGTGAAATCAGCAGCATATCTTATCAACCGTACTCCTTCACGGGTGATTGAGTTTCAGAATCCTCATCAGAAGCTTCATACACTTTTGACCATCCCTTCTATGCCTAATTTGGAGCCCCGGGTGTTTGGGTGCACAACTTATGTTCATATTCCCAAGCCTCAACGTAGCAAGCTTGATCCCCGTGCCCGTAAGTGTATATTTGTTGGTTATGCTGACTTCCAGAAGGGTTATCGATGTTATGATCCTCTTACTGGCACTATACATATATCTCTTGATGTCTCATTCCGTGAATCTGAGCCATATTACTCAGGGGGAGCTTCTCAGTCTTCCCTTCAGGGGGAGAGAGGTTATGAAGGGAATCCTTGTTCTATTATTGATTTTGATGTCTTTGAAGACTTGGAAGATTTGGAGGAACGATTTGAAGGTAGAAATTCCGAAACAGAAAATGCAACTGCCAAACAGAGTGTTGTAAATTCCGAAACAGAAAATTCGACTGCTGAACAGAGTGTTGTAAATTCCGAAACAGAAAATGCGACTGCCGAACGGAGTGTTGTGAATTCCGAAACAAAGAATGCGACTGCCGAACAGAGTGTTGTGAATTCCGAAACAGAGAATGCAACTGCTGAAACTGCCGAACAGAGCGTTGTGAATTCCGAGACAGAAGAGACGACTTTTCTGGATAGTTTGAAACAAAATCAAGACGTATCCGAAGCTCACACACAAGATATTCCCCCTTCTGCCCCACCAACTGAAGATCCCAGTCAGAATGATCCACCTCAGGTACCCCTAAACTTTAATGAGTCTTCTGGGTTAGAAAGTGTCGAACCTAGGAAATCACAAAGGGTTACCAAGGGAATTCCTAAGAAACAATATGAACCAGATATCAAAGCCAAAGCTAAATACCCTATAGCTAATTTTATGTCTAACCATAGGATTTCTGGGTCACATGCACTTGTTGTTGATCAATTATCTACTGTATCTATTCCTAGTAACGTGCAGGATGCATTGATGAATCCAAAATGGACAAAGGCGATGAATGAAGAATTGGAAGCTCTTCAGAAAAATGCAACATGGGAGCTAGTACCTATGCCGGTTGGAAAGAAGACTGTAGGATGTCGTTGGGTATTTACTGTGAAGCTTAATGCAGATGGAACTATTAATAGATACAAAGCGAGGTTGGTTGCCAAAGGATATACACAACGCTATGGGATTGATTATGAGGAGACTTTTGCACCTGTGGCAAAGATTAATACTGTCCGGATTCTAATCTCACTTGCAGCAAACAAAGATTGGCCCTTGCACCAGTTTGATGTGAAGAATGCGTTTCTTAATGGGAATTTGGAGGAAGAAGTGTACATGGATATGCCCCCAGGTGTTAAGAATTACCCAAGTGATGTTGGCAAGGTGTGTAAATTGAAGAAGTCTTTGTATGGCCTGAAGCAGTCTCCAAGAGCTTGGTTTGGAAGATTTTCAAAGTCCATGAAAGCCTTTGGGTACAGACAGAGCAATTCTGACCATACCTTGTTTATCAAACGCAAGAATGGTAAGATTACAGCTCTTATTGTGTATGTTGATGACATGATTGTTACAGGGGATGATCCGAAAGAGATGAATGAATTGCAAAAGTATCTGTCAAAGGAGTTTGAAATGAAGGATCTGGGACAACTGAAGTATTTTCTGGGTATTGAAGTTGCAAGGTCTAAGAAGGGGATTTTGCTTTCACAAAGGAAGTATGTCCTTGATTTACTTGCTGAAACAGGGATGCTGGACTGCAGACCAATGGAGACACCCATTGAGATGAATCACAGACTTGCTATTTATCCTGATCAAGTTCCAACTGACAAAGGGAGGTATCAACGTCTTGTAGGAAGGTTGATTTATCTTTCACATACTAGACCTGATATTGCTTATGCTGTGAGTGTTGTTAGTCAATTTATGCATTGTCCTAGTGAAGAGCATATGGATGCAGTCTTTCGTATTTTGAAGTACTTGAAGATGGCGCCAGGTAAAGGGTTACTGTTTCAGAAAAAAGATGAATTGGAAGTTATTGGGTACACAGATGCAGATTGGGCTGGTGATAAAACTGACAGACGTTCTACATCTGGGTACTTCACTTTTGTTGGAGGGAACCTTGTCACCTGGCGTAGCAAAAAGCAGAAAGTTGTTGCCAAATCAAGTGCAGAAGCTGAGTTCCGAGGTATGGCACACGGAGTCTGTGAAATGTTGTGGATTCGTAATGTCTTGAAAGACCTGGGTTACAAGCTTAAAAAGCCTATGGATTTGCATTGTGATAATACAGCTGCCATTGAGATTGCACATAATCCAGTTCAGCATGATAGAACAAAGCATGTGGAGGTTAACCGTCATTTTATTAAAGAAAATCTTGACAGAAAGGTTATTCGCTTTCCATTTGTAAACTCAGAGGAGCAATTAGCTGATGTTCTTACTAAAGGAGTGTCCAGGAAGGTATTTGACAGCTCAGTTGACAAGTTGGGCATGATAGACATCTATGCACCAACTTGAGGGGGAGTGTAGAATCGCTGTAAATCTGTATGTAATTAGGATTTTATTTAATTAGGATATCCTGTAATTATGGAAAGATTGTTTCCTATTAGAGTTAGACTACTCATTTGTACTTATATATATACCCTCATTGTGGGATGAATAGAATTATCGAATTAACCCTGAATTGAAGTATTCTTTTCTACTGTTTGTTATAGAGCTAAAATCATTTTACTAGTCTAAACTTTACAGCTAAAATAATTTGTGTCCTCAAACTTCTAATTTGATCACATATGCCCTTATACTCACCAATATAATCAACTAAAGCCATTAGTAAACTAATTCATCAATTTCTTCATAAATTGGTGATGATGAGAGTCTACTTAGGGTCAATTTTTCGCTTTGGACATGTAAATGGTGTGTTTCATGCATGATTGAAGGCCAAAATCTAGTTTGAGTGGGCAACACTATACGAAGAAATTGATGAATTAGTTAAATTCATTTTTTTTTTTTTAATTTTCAACTCTCCATTATAGTGTACAAGGTATGGAGTAGGGTTCATTTGTCATTTTATCCACACGCATGATCTGATGCAAGGATGGTTCACCTCCTAATTGTTTTAAACTTTTTATCGTAATCGAATCAATTGATTCTTTACTAATCCAATTAGAGAATAATGAGGCGCTTGAAATTAGTTTATTTAATTTATCTCATTACTTATTCCCTACATGTAGATAGATTTAGATTCAAATACTTTTAATTACATTTTGCAAACCACACCCGGTTCTTCTTTTCTGTGTGAGTGTATTTATACAGACATGTGCTTAACAATAAAAACAGTAGGGTGTGATTTGCAACAACAAAAAAAGTGCTAATTTAATTTCCCAAAATTAACTGAACAGATGAACGTACGGATCTGATCAATAGTCATCACAGACTCACACTCTCTTTTATTAGTGGCTATCACTTGACCATTAGTTCCTAATTCTAGTGACATATATAGTAATTAAGGATCTGTTAGAGATTAAGCAACATCCAAGTTGGGTATATTTATATCCATCTAATCAAACATCTCATTCATAGGACGACGTCTATGAATCTACTGGTTGAAAGAATTGTGCAGTGGCCGGTTTCGTTGTCGGGAGGCATGCGTATTGCGTAGGTCGTGAATAAACAATAAGGTCACAGAGACAATGACTCCCACAAGTGTGCGATGGCTATGGCATCTAGCGTTGTGGTGTAGCCATCAAAAGTTAATGAAGAAACTAATTTTCGGTGTTAAATATATGTTGTTGGGTGATCATGTTGGTTTGAGTTGATACGTTTACACCGTACTATATCAATTGGAATCATTTGCGGATCTAAAAAAAAATTAACATAAATTTACTTTTTTTTTTTTTTTTATCAAATAAGAACTTCATTAATAATGAACTGCTTACAACGAGTTTTTGGCGACATCTCTTACTCAGAAATGACCACTAGACTTCCCACTGGAACTCTATATACTAACTCTAAA
Organism: Rosa rugosa; assembly: GCF_958449725.1. Lineage (NCBI taxonomy): Eukaryota > Viridiplantae > Streptophyta > Magnoliopsida > Rosales > Rosaceae > Rosa > Rosa rugosa. The sequence continues at coordinate 13,950,747 of NC_084826.1, read as the reverse complement.
CTTGCACTACAACTGTATGACAAAGACAACAAGCGCAGGAGCAGTAAATCCTTAACATCTCACCTCTCGTCCAGCCTGTAAGAACTCTAAAACTAGACAACTCACTTGTGTCGACACTAACTTACCAACCAGAGTCCTCCTGACCAGCGTTTGATCGACCAAGCCAACACTCGTTGTGACCTAAACTCGACCAAAAGGATTGCCGGACCTTCAAACCTGGGACTAAAACACCAACACCATCACCTCCCTATTGTCAACCAGAGTCCATCCACCCCTGCTCCAAAACGCCAACTCCTCCAACCCAATCCCAGACAGGAAGGACCCACTAGAAGGCCAAGGATGATTGTCTATGCTAGACTTTTCGCCACCGCTGCTGACCCAACTCCAGAACAGGATCGACCCCCAAGACTGCGAAAAGAAGATTGTCTCTGCCACACCTTTAATAGTGACAAACTACCAACAATAAAATAAAACCAAACCCTAAACCCTAAACTAACAAAGAAACCAAAAACCAAACCCTAAATTAAAACTGGAACAAAATAAATAAAAGCAATAAGCATAACTGCCCACATTGGGCCCAATTCCTGAACCCAGGCCCAAGAACCATCCAAGATTGAGAGAAGGCCAAGCCCGGGCCACAAACGTTCATGTCTCACCCCTGACATCGCACCACCGTCCACACCAGACCACGGCCACCATCGAATCTTCCCCACCGTCGCAGCAACAACGTCGATCCCAAACCACATGCCTGAACTGAGCGGACGATTCCTATTGGCCACATGCCGGACCAAACCGATCTCCGATCTCAACCTGCGAACCACCGATCCACACAGAGCAGATCGATCTCCGTCGCCGCCTGCAATCAATCCCAACCAGAACAATCTCCAATCCCGCCTGCAAACATCCAAGCGCAGATCGATCCCTGCTCGTTGCACATCAAAGTTTACATCGCCCCGACCCCTAAACCCAGCGCTGCTAAAGGGTGTGATCCGACCCGTTGAACCGGTTTTCCACCAGCCATTCCTTGACCATCGATCCCAGAGATGCTCCCGTCTTGCCGACCAGACATTCTTCCCCATCCTTGACACAGCTGTCGGACCCAAAGTCCTACTAGAGACAACAGAGCCTCCAAGGGTGCTCGAACAATCACGTCCCGTCAGACGACGACGTCGCTAGGACGTGCCGCCGGACGGAGGAAGGAATAAGTCTGGGCTACAAGGAGTCCTTAGGGTTTGAGAGAAAAATAGACTCCACAATTTTAGATGGAAAATTATGGTCTAGATAATTTTTTTTTTTTTTTGAGAAAGTTAGAGAAGCTAGATTCTTAGTTGACTAACATAAATTTACTTAGGATTGACATATTAACGAGCCTGTATATTTTCTAACTTAAAATTTTTTAAATTCATATTAATATCTCAAAGTATATTGACTAGCTTGTAGTTTAGTGATACTTCTCTTTCACGAACAATACTCAAATTTGAATCTCTCCTCATCTTTAGATTCAACGGAAGCCGAAACTCTCTAATGCCTAAAGAAAAATCATTTCAGTTTCTGCAATTCACGATGAGCTCAAAATATAAAATTTGTAGGTCAAAAATTCAAGACCATATATGCTTCCCTTTAGCGTGGGAGGAATTTCCACCTTGAGTAATACACAACTGGATAATTTTTGAAAATGCTCGTGATAGCATTAGTTGGTGTTATTGTTTTCTTTCAAAGATTGTTGGTACGTACAAATTAATGGTAGACTTTTTAATCCTTTAGAAGTGATAAACCCCACTTTGCCCTATTACAAATCCACCGATGGTTGGAATCCATTTCGGAGATTAGAATTGTGCTTCCTCCGAATGTAGAATAAATATGGTTACTCTTATCAAAATGTTCATCAAGTGTTGATGTTACATTTGAATTGAGTGGTGGAAAACAAGTAAAGAAAATCAAGTTGGGTGGAATTCTGTCACATAGTTAATGTGGAAAGGTATACGTAAAGCTACCTTTGGAGGGGGAAGAAGTAGGAGAACCTTAAAGACTGGTGGGTGGACGAGGATTCCATAACAAGATGCGTCTCTGAATGCGATAAGAGAAGAGAATCAAAGATTACGACCTCTGGATTCATAATAATATATACCAGTGGGCTATGCTTGCTATAAATAATAACATACATAGATACTCTGCATCAAGATTAGGAGAGATCAATTGAAGTAAAGGGTTGGTCTATCAGTGGAGTTAATGGAGCATGAGATTTTCTAATTAGTTTGGTAATATTTATTTCTATATTTGTTAAGAGAAAAATGAATTTAAACTTGAGATCACATCCATCATTATGAGATTAGAAAAGCTGCAATCTTAGTCTTGTTTAGAATTTTAAACAATAACTGGTTTCTTGAGAAAGGGTGTGTTTCGAAGGATTCATCCTTCTCTATGAATTAAGGTTCATGATCGACACAATGGATAATGGGGAGGAAGAAGCATTGCTTAGTCTGGACTATTTGGGTTCAAATCGCTAGTAATATTTAAAACCTCAAAATCCTCAAATTCAATATCTCACATAAAAAACAATAGTAAAAAAAATAAAGGGAACCTGAATTTTTCAATTTTTGCCAGTCATTCAACTACATTCCCTGAATTTGTAAATCTAAAAATCACTATTATTATACTTCATTTCTACTAGAAGATACATAGTGGTGATGGTGCTAGTAGGTATTTTTGTTTTTGGTCAAATTAAGGTGCTAGTAGGTATTTTTAATAGTTCATCCACCTAAAATTATCTGTTATAATTAACTTCTTTTTCTTTCTCTTTCACATGCCTACTGAAACAACAATTAAACCTTGTTTATGCATATATATCTCTCTCTATACTTCTATAGTACCATGGACCACACTCAGTTTAATTTTTTTGCACATTTCCTCCTCAACCTGTATCTTTCAACCTATCATCATCCCCTAAGTAAGCATTGGTTTCCTTTTCCTCATTTCTTCTAGCTAGTCAAAGCTCTTCAATTTCTAATATATATGACCCTCGTTTCCCTCCTCACAAGTAACCCAGGTCAATATTGACCCAACCAATAAACTAGAACCACCTAAGAGCTAGACAACTTCACCATCAAGCTATATATCCCAACTTAAAAATCTTGGTTTGCCTTGGCAGGCAAGTAAGAGAAGCACCTGTAGTTGGGTCACAGTTTTTATTTGACTGTCCAGAAATCACTTTACAGCAAAGTCATCCCCATTTTATAACACACACTCTCAGCTACTAACCTACCTACTTAAATATATATATATATATATATATATTCCAGAGATTTTTGACACCAACAAATTAAAAATGGAGCATGATGACCACCAATGAACCCCATGCCAGCAGCCTGCTGGCATGGATCTAATGTAAATTAGAAGTAATATATTTTTCAGGTCGTTTTCAATCCAACGGTGGTCCTGGTTTCTGGTGGCCTGTTATGCACTGGCTGATGGGAATCATGGGATCACCTAAGATTCCTTTGCCCTAGATACTGCAAGTCGATGGATGCGAAATTATAAACCTAAATTCGATCAAAGTTCCCACATGGTTTATTTAATTGAAGAGAGGCAGAGCTGATAGCCAGGGAGCTAGGGAGTTCATTTATTTAATTCAAATGTGCCGAGGTTGTGATTTTTCCTCCTCCTTAATTTCCTCGCAATTTTATAACAATTTTGAGGTTGAATATTTTCAGGTTTGGTTTATTATATAGATAACTTCTGTTCATTCGTCACTGCAATTAGCCCCTAATTTCCAAGTTGTAGTGAATCAATGATAAAATAAAGTATTAAAGAAAAATTTTATTTACACACATCTAAATATTAACTACACACCTCTTATTTTAAAAAAATTTTTAAATACAATTTTACCCTTCAAAGCAGAGAAAAAATTGATCCACAGCTCACGCGCGGCTGATGGATCTGTTGATACTTTCTTAAAAAAACTATCAGATAAAGCCATAAAGGCCTTTGGATGCAATCATCCCAAAATCTAGGAAAATAGTTATAACTAGAAAAAGCGTCCGCGCGTTGCTGCGGGTTTGGTTATTTTTTCATGAATTTTATACGTAATAGACTAATAGTTCGACAAAAACAGAAAGTTCTGGTCCAGCTATAGAACACTTGATGAGTACAAAAAGGAAGCGAAATTCAAAGTAACAACAACCAAATACTGGGCGAGAAAATGCAGTTATGTTACGTTGACGAACATATAAAAGATAAAGTTGATCACTTGCAGACTTTTCTGCCTAAGCTTAAAAACTTTATCCAGCAAGTATTCATTATCTAATTATATTACCAATATGGATTCATTCACTTTCAAGTTGACGTGAATCAAAAGAGCAGTGCCTAATTAATCATATACCTTACAAATAAACTGAGAGAGTTACCTCCTTTGTAGCTCAAGTATATATGTTTCCTTAATCTAACAAAAAATCCCCGCACTTTCACCTACATTACTCTGATTTTTCTAAACTTCGCAGAGGTGCATGATTGTACTGTTATATTGAGTAACTAATCATCAGCAAGTCTCATATGTTTCTCACCGCCTTCCGTTGGTTGTTAATGACTTTATCCCTCATTGCCATTTTGAATTGAAGCTCAGCATTAGCCATTAACCCTATAAGTAATAAAGCATAATTGTTAGGCCAAAAGAAAATCCATAGCATATATTTGAATCCTAGACATTGTGCTTTTAAAAATGTAGGTTTGGTAAACCAATGCCACTCATAGGAAAACCATTATTTTTCCTTGCATTTCTAACCAAATATATGTATAACATGTTCACCTATCATCTTGCTTGAGACTTGCAACCTTTTATATTCAATTGAAAACAATCGCTTCAGATATACCAGGTCAAATATAAGTTTTTTCAGCATTGCTTTAGTATGGACTCACCAATAGCCTGTGTTGGCTAAGAATGCGCAAGTTTTGTTGCCATTGTTACTAATGGCCTCCTCAAGTTGGAGTTGATATCTATGCTTCTCATTTGCTTCAATTTCCTGCAAAAGATGATGTTGGTAATGAGATCGAAAGCCAACAAATGTTGTAACGTTTCTGAGTCTTAGTACGAACAGAGATACAACTCAATGGGGGAATAAGTATAGTACTTACCCCTATCAGAGCACCTTGCTGTGTCTATGTTTACAATATCTTTTACAGGAGATGTTTAATTTCATCATCTAGCACTAACTTGTTCAATTGTTTCTTAAGATTCTCAGAAACCTCCTCCATCGCTTATGCCTTGATAACAATATTAAAGATCAGTAAATAATTCAACTCAAATCAATATAGCTATTAAAGATCAAGCAAACAAATGATAAAAGAGGTTCTGGACAAATACCTCTATAGTGTAAGCGAGTGAACTCTCATCAATGATAAAAACCAATGCTTCAGAGTTCTCATTACTTATCCTCCACCTTCTCCAACGCTTTAGCTTCATGGGTTTCTGAGTTCATTATTATTTGTTTCATTCCTTGTCGAAGCAAATTGCAGGCATATCTGGAAGCAAGATAAAAAAGAAGAAGCATGTGACTACATTTCTAGAAATATTCATATACAGTACAGTACCCTTTGAGTCTCTTTCACCAAATTTTCCAAGCCACCTATAGCTCACTGAGTTTGTTTTTCAATATAATTCCAAGTAAGGTTAAATGATTAGAGTATACACCTCCAATTCTAAACTCACTCTTACTTTCTCACACCCCATAAAAACAAACACAATTTGACAATTTGATTTTCCTAAGATCAAATTCTTGAGAACAAAAATCAAAAGGTCAAACCTTCAAGAACTTCTGTTGGGCTAACATGTGCAATAGCTGTGATAGAAGGCAACACCCTCATCCAAGCATTGTCCCAGCAAGACTCAAAGCAGCCTTTGCACCTTCTGCTTAGACAAAAATCATGAACCAAATCAATAGACAGATAGCAATTAGCAAACCATAACTGCAACAGATAACTCTCCAAATTTATGCATCCATATAATCTCGGCATATGGGCAACCCACACTACCATCATCAGTGAACTCGATAAAACTATAAACTCAATATAGAAGCCAGTGGCTGTTGATGTGGTTATCTTGTAAATTCAAGTATGAAAATACTTTTTAGGGGCAAACCAAATTAATATATGAGTGGTTATCCACTACTTGTATTTGGTTTTCTAAATTACTCATGATAGAACCCTTTGTTATCGAGTTTCGCTCCATGCAATCCTATGTGGTTATTAGTTCATATCAGATACTAATAATAAAAGAAATCTGAAGTGCTTCTAGTGGTGGAAGCACTATAATGGCTTGCAAACCCATACAGGGTTCCATGGTTCATGATTTAGGCTTCAAACCCATTTTATTTACCCCATCATCAAGTCTAGTACCACTGACTTCCATGATTCATCAGTCCAAATTCCAAATAAAGGCAACAGCAAGAGAAATAAATAAAGAAAGAAAAGTATTTATAAGATTGAGAGAAACAGTTCAGTTTGGTTGTGAACTGGCTTTTTGCAAGTTAATACAGGCCAAAACAAAAGTCGATGCACAATATTGATAGACCTCCACATGATGATCAGGAAAAAGAAAATCCAGAATTTAAAAACCATACATATATATATATATATATATGGTTTTTAAATTCTGCTTGGTACATCATCTAAATTTTATAAACTCAAAAATTGATGATGAATTAAGGAAAATTATTGAAGTCTCAACTGTGGAGCTGTTTAACTTCATTTAAATACACTTCAACGGTCGGTAGTGTGATCAAGAAATATGTAGTGTTAAATTCTGAAAGGGAACTTAACCTTAATTATCTAGCGCAGCACCAGACCACTCCCATACTGAAACCCCATCTGCTATTTCTTGCGGTGTACTCAAGGAAATCTTCAGCACATTCATCCCAGGTGCTTTTAATACTGCAAAGTGAATGGCAGGTGGTTCTCAAGTTAAAACAATAACTCCCCAAGTGTTGGTGGCATTGACTACGAACATGACTACTTCTAAGTACACAAAGGATGTGAAAAGCAAGGAAGTACACAAATCCATTTAAACATGAGCACTAAATTCCACAACCAAATAAACATGACGGACAAAGTGATAATCAGTAAACCAGAATTAAGCATAAGTAAATCACAACATCTCCAGCTTAGTTATAAATTTCCGCTGCAGAATGCATAGTTTGGTCTTTGGTGTCTAAAAGAAAAAAATTTATAAGAGAGAGCTTTTATAAGAAGAAAAGAAGATTGATATTCTCACCTAGATAAGAGCTTTTAGTAGGTTCCCAATTCTCTAGGAATGCCTCATTTGGCAGCTGTACCTCAACCAAAGCAAGCTTTGGCTCAACTCTTTGAGCATATGCCCTCCCTTTGTAGTTTACTACTAACCATTGTCGATCCCAACGAAAACCTGTACATCCAAAACAGACAGGAAAAATCCTCATCTTAAATATTACCCAATTAGAGATTATAGATATTACTCCCTCCTGGAAAATCAATCCGTATAGATAAAGTTCTGATCATGCCAATAAAATAACCCCACAAACTAATATATTAAAAGAACATTGCAAGATGAATATCATGTAAAACTCAACAAATATAGGGATCATATTGAACTGAGTCGAAAGAATAGATTGATGCTTGATTTAAAGTAATCATGCTAACAATATGGTTCAATAATCTGAATTTGTTCTTCATGAACATTTCTTTCTGGGCCTTAACAAAGCAACAGACTTGCCAGTAGTTTCCATGAATAAAGCTTAAGGACTCAACTGGCTCAAAAGCAATATGAATGAAAGTAGAAAAAATAAGAGGAGAAATGGTGAGGTTGGTTATACCAGTAGGAAAATCACAGCTCAATTCTCAAATAACGAAATCAACTAACAAAAAATGAAAATTCGAAGAAATATTTAAAATCAATTACAACTGTATACAATCAAACCCCTGGCAGCTTACCCAACCCAAACTCTCCCCCACCAATTCTTCTCTGCTATTCCATTCTGCAAAATTCACAAACAACCACCTGCATATCAAAAAAAGAAAAGAAAAAAAGGCATCAGAGAACAACCAAATCAGGAAGGCCCCACACTCACTACCCACACCTCCGACCAAAGGATTCAGGCAAGACCAACCGAAATGTAGGCATGCAAGCAAGAAACTCAAAAACAAAAACAAAAATAAAAAAAAGAATTGAAAACCAATTACCCAGAGCAAGAAGAAGCAATACCTTCCTTGGCCTTGATAAATTCTCCCTTCCTCCTCTCCGATTTCAGTCCTCTACAGATAACAAAATACCACCATCAGTGAACTCGGTATTCTGTTTTCACCCAGATAACAAAATGCACCGAAATTCAAACAGTACCACCTTCGCTGTTTCTCTCTCCACCTCTCTGTGGATTGAAGTAGCGAAGACACGATAGGACTGAGCAGTACGCCAGGTGTCGAGGCAAGAAACGCAGGCGGGGGCAAAATTGTCTTTTACTATATCGGCTCGACTGGAGCCGGCACTGTTCATAAGCCGATGAACAGTGCGTTGAGAATTAGTATATAGTAATATGAAAGATGCATGAACTTGAAGATTGTTAATCTTAGTATCTTACTACAATTGACCAAAAGAAAAGTTCACTCCAAAGCAACCAACACCCACATAAAAGACGACTACCAATTAAAAAGATGGTCGATAACTTGGAAGTATGGGTTTTTTCTTTTATGTATAAATGTATGCAGCGTGCACATACTCTCGGCAATGCTTTCTATTTTTAATATGGGGGCATAAAAGGAAGATTGAGTGAAAATTTAGACAAATTTTTTTTGGGAGTCAATGTTAAAATACCAACAATATTTGTACCAGATATTTAGTTTGCAGGCCCCCATAAATGAGAGACACAGACCATTTGAAGGCCCAATGCTGAGAGGTTATTATTATTATTTTCTTTTTAAAACCCCCACAGCCGCTTGAACATATGACCTCCTAAATAGATAGTCATTGACTCATTGTCTTACTATCCACCAAACACACACACCCAAATACATAGAGATAGGAACAAGGAACAAAATCCACATAAAGAATTACTAATTCATCATCTTTGATAGTACATCTTTCATTTCAGATCCATCTCGATCTCAATCTCAGTCTCGGAAATATATCTCTTTTTCCTTTTTCGAACTTACAGTATTGCCTTCACGTTTGCCTCGCATTTAGCTCTCAAAAGTCCCTCTCCATCTTGCAAATTAATCCAACTCTGAATTCGCAATGCGAAATTTATTTATTTATTGGTCAATAATGCGAAAGTTTCACTACCAATTATTATTAGCTGGCGGATGAAATTACCTAAACCAACATTGTTTATATGCATATAGGGTTGCATCCGAAATCCAACCCCTAAATTTTAGTCCAAAATTTCAAGAAATATCATAGTTGTGTTGGACATTTACTTCAGAGGCCCATTAATACAAGCCACATAGCACTTGTAAAAGGCCCAATGGCACAATCATGACAAGTTAAGAGGAAGGAATAAAAATCTTTTTGAGACCATTTGAGCTACCAATTCATCATCTGTCAATGTCATTGTATAACGATCAAATTGACTGATACAGGAGTATTCAGCAGTCTTTAGCCAACATAACCACAATTATGAATTTCATCTCATACAAGCCAGGGTTCAAACGATCCTTCCAAAGGAAGTTTTTAGATCAACTACATAATTGCTGACCAAGGAAGATATTTGTTTTTTCCTCCTAATTCATGCCTAAAACCAGGGAAGGAGTCAAAGTTCAATCTTGCTTCAATTCTACCGCTCGGGGAGCTGCCGTTGCTTCTGGCAGAGAGTCTGGTGGCCCAGGTTCAGGTTTTTCTGTCACCTGAGATAATTGGAAATTCAAATATTGCAAACAGCCGAAGCAGCCTTGATATAATATAATGATCAGAGAAACCAAAGATACAAACATGCATGCATAGACATCAGAACCATAAGGAATCAAGGATTGCATAAAAACCAGCAGCAACCGTGGGTGAAATAAGTGGTGTTTGAGGAATACTTACATTTCAAATCTTTGAATTTATGTGAATAGCTAAAAAGGAATCAAGGGCAACGTATATAACTAATAAGGAGTCATGGATCTATAACTAATAAGGCCAGCTGCCAGCACTCAACTTGAAATTCATTCTATAATATGAGCTCTTAAAAATTTACAAGCACAATGCCAAGACCTTAATGATATTTGTAAAGACGATATTGATTTTCTTGACTATTTATTAATCTTCTATAACTAACAAGTACAATAAAAGTAATTGTCAATTTAAAAAGGAGTAGGAGAGTTCACAAAATCAAATTGCAACCGATGAGTATTCCAGCGACTGTATTCATTTCAGAGGTTAAATCCAACTTCAGATGTATTGTCCTCTTCGGTTGAGGAAATAAATTTTCTAAGAGGACTATACATCTGAAATTTCTTTTCTAAGAATCAGATAATCGTATTATCCACCATCTCCCCCACGACTTGCATTTCCAATATTACTTTTTTCAACTCTATGAACATCCTACCGTTGCCTCAAATCCCAAAAAAAAGGAGAGTACGCACTAAGCACTGATAAACAGAAATCCCACAAAGAAAACAAACAATAAATGCATGAGAGAGGGAAAGACAGGTTGAGCACTGAGCTAAAGATAGATGCCGAAATAATAACTATATGTGAAAACTGGCTTACACCACACTCCCTGCCCCAACATACACTCCTGCATCAACCTCCATTCCCCTCCCCATGAGCAATGTCAGCTTCATTCTCACTTGTTACCACTCATTTTCCCCATGAGATATTTTATCCAGAAGAAGATTAATTATTGATGAACTCAAAAGGCTATATTAGATGACATTATTAGTCGAGTGATTCACTTACCAAACCAAAAACAGTAGATAAATAACTAGGACCCAAGCCAGTTCAATCTATCGAATTATCACGCTGCTCAAGTGTTATATGGCATCCTCACATAGTGCCCTCCTTGCCTCCCCCTTTCTGATTCAAGGGTCTACATAATTCAGTCTAACCCTTTTCGACCAACCCTTAATCACCACTAAACGATTTTCCACAACACCATAACATAAATTTGGACATCATTAGTGTTACTACTGCTAAGATCTAACTTCAAGAAACACAGCACCCCATTTGGTACCAGAGCAATCCATTCAGAAAGTTAAAAAAAAAACACTCCGAATGATTGAAACTAAAACAAACATCCAAAATTGAGTAGTTTACATGTGAAAGGCGATCAATGTAAGATAAAAAAAAGAAAAAAAAAAAAGGAAAAGAATTCATAATATGAAATCAAAGAGCTAAAAAAAACTAAACTCACTTTGCTGCTGTTTTGGGCTGCAGGCTTGTAAGGACAAGCCGGAGGAGCTCTTTCGGGCTTCCTGTACTCCCATCCCAAAAGTCCATAAATTCTTCCCTAAAAAAAAAAAATCAAATAAAATAAAAATAAAAACATCAACTCTGATAGAACAAACCGTGAATTGTACAGTTTTGGATAGTGATGGAAACATACATATTGGAATTTGGGTTTTGTGGGAAACGATGAATTGAAATTTACCATGATGTAATCGAAGAGAAGAGGCAGGATGTTGACGATTGGGACGAGAAAAAGAGGAATCAAGCACATCACGCAAACCTGAAAGAGGTAAAAGTAAAACACAGTTAAAACCGGGAGTTAGTGGGGAAAATGAATGAGATTGCTGGGGAGAAATTTTACCATCTTTGAACGACGACGATGGCTTCTTCTTCTCCTTGTTCGCGATGGGATTCAGAAACGAGAATTGGTGTTGGTTGCAGAGTTTAACGAGGACAGGGATAAAATAGTCATTTCAAGAGTCAAAGGAAGGAAATACAAAAAACCACTGGTATTATTGGCCCATGCAGGTCTCGAACCTGCGACCTTCGCGTTATTAGCACGACGCTCTAACCAGCTGAGCTAATAGGCCAGTTGATTAATATCAGCCAGTTTTCCCTACTTCATTGAACTATTATTGCATACGTGAATCGATCCAAAATTCAAAGCTTAGAATGTAGAAGGTTTGATTGGAATTTAGTTAATCTGACCCCCCGGTGCAACACATTAACTATTCCAGGTGTTTTGGTATGTGCCACTGCTACTTTTGATTAGAGAGATGGGGTTACGCACTTCATCTCTTCCCCCTTTTTTGGGACTAGATGGGAGTGACTGGGGTGCAATTCATATTGCAAGAAAAAATAGGGAACACTTTCTTAGATGGATTCAACTTCAATCTCATATACGTCTCAATACCATGAAGACTACAAGGACAAGAATATAGAGGGGCAAGGTGAGTTGCAGAGTGGAAGCAGCAGTAAAAGTCGTTTACATATGGCATTACACAATTAGATAGAGTACAGAGTACAGATACGTGGGCAGAACATGCTTGCTTCCCAGTTCCCAGCCAGTTTGAGCAAAGCATTATGCTTTCTTCTCAGTCTCAGTCTCAGTCTGAATCTCACCCTTACAGGGAATGCTGTTGCAGCGACAAACAGGTCTACCAGAAGATTCCCAGCCATTGAAGCCACGCTCCAAAACCAAAATGTCTTTGATTCCTGTATCTTCCTTCATCTCCTCAAGATAATTGGCAAACTTTCGCGCACAGGACGGGCCTCGGACCTACAAAACCATCATAAAACTTGCATAATTGTATAAATCTTTCAACAAAGCTTCAAGCATAAAAGAGTGAGATATCAGTATCTCTGAATTGAAGTTTTCTAGTGAAGTTAAAACGGGGTTGGACTAGTTTCCGGTTGTGCTCCTAATTTACTTGACACAAGAGCAGAATAAGGTAGCAGAAGTGGCTAAGAGCTTCAGATTGCTAAGAATAACATTTAATTACTACTGTTCTGTGGTTCAAGATTACAAAAAGAAATCACATTGGCTCTTCTTGGAACTCAAACACCAGATGGCTGAAGCATGAAGCAAAGTGTGATATAAGTTCACACAAATTATAGAGATCATGAAAACACGAAATCTTTCTAGCCTCATCCAAGTAGATACAGAATTGAAGATACAAAATACAGAAGACAAATTATTCATCTTTCAAAAGCATAGCATTTCTAGGCAGGATTAAGCTGATCAGCTCACTTGATATAGGAGTGCTTTTGGGATAGCACATTATTCATCAAGTGGTGTTGAGATGTTTTCTTAAAACTAAGAAGAACCAAAAAAAGTGCTTAGCTTGCTTTCACTTCCCAAACAAGCCAAACAATTCATCATTTAAGAAACCAAAACTCCAACCTACAACTCAAATCAATCTGTTTGTTTCTGGGTGACCCAAGTTCACAATCTCCACCACAAAAACCAAACAATAACTAAAGAAAGACATAAGATTTACGAGACCTGGCTGAGAGCGCAGTGGAAAACGAGGGTGTCTTTGCCTTTGACTTCTTGAGCGAGATTGGAGATCTTGTCATAGAAACTGTCATTGGGGTAGTGCAAAGACCCTGCTATATGCCCATCGTAGCTCCTTTCATCATCCCTTAAACAAAGAAAAGCCCCAATTAGCAATTTGAGCTTTTAAGAATTTTCCAAAGAAACGAGTGTAACCCACCTGACATCGATGATGGCGATATTGTTGGGGCGGCGTCTGAGAGAGAGGAGCTGAGACCCGGTTATGTAGGAGATGCTCCGAGCCATATCTGATGATGATTCCTTCGTTTTCTTCTTCTTCTTCTTGTTTCTGCGAAAGCACAACCAGCAGTGGGAATGGGATGCTCCCTTTGGGCTACGGAACTCCCACATAAAAGCCTCTGCTTTAAACGACGAACGATTTGCGCGTTCTATCCTCGACGGGGAAAAAGGAGAAGTCTCTAGGGGCTTCAAGGTAAAGATTATTTTTTTTAAAAAAAAATTTTCTAAGATATAAATAAATATTTATCGGTTGCAAAAGAAAATACAAAAATATGTCAAGAAAAATATATATTCTATACATAATTTCACAATGATTTATTATGTTAACCACAATCCTAATCTTTTACTATTTTTCTAGTGGGAATATATTAGGGCAAGCTTGTGGAACTGTTTTGAAAAGAATTCTGATTTAAATTTATTTGTATAATTTTATGATCTAAACTCTTTTCTTGTAAATTATAGATCTTCTTTAAGAAGTTAAATATAAATTGTCTATTCATGTGATTGACATTACCATTCTAAGGGAAATGTATCCTAATATAGCTCCTTTGGGGATATTCGATAAAATTAGTTGGCAATAATTGTCCTTATTAGTTGCTCCACCATATATGGTAATCAGTCTTGTTGCTCCACCATATATGGTAATCAACTTGTTCTCAATCATAATGATTCATCCACTGATTCACATTGAAAAACTAAAATGTTGAACATATTCAATGCTTCAAACGATCAATTTGACACCATATATATTCGCGTCAATATATCAGCAAACAAATTCTAAGAATCTTTCGTATCTCTATAATTTGGTGTTATCTGTGTCGGTAAATATGATGCAACTCGTAATTAAACTATAAAAAAAATTAAAAATTAGAAATCTAAACCGAAGTAAAGTGTACAGCCTCCCCTATAATGAGGCGTCTTTTCCCTCACCCCTAGTACCCTACGCCCTTGCCAGCCCTAATCTATTAACTATGTCGACTTCCGCAGCAATAATAAGAAGATGTTCACCCTCAGTCATTCGAGGTGAGGAAGCGGTGGCGTTGCAGTCGCAGACGATCAAACACATGATCGAGGACGACTGCGCCGAGGGCGGCATTCCTCTCCCGAACGTGACCGGCAAGATCCTGGCCAAGGTCATCGAGTACTGCAACAAGCATGTCGAAGTCGTAGAAAAAGACAGCAGCAGCTGGAGGTTTGGCCTAATTAAGCAACAACGAGGACGATAAACTCAAGTCGTGGGATAGGGAGTTCGTGAAGGAGTTTGAGGCGGACCAGAACGTGTTGTTCGATATGATTCTGGCGGCGAATTACTTGAACATTAAGGGCTTGTTGGATGCGACGTGTACGTGAACATGTTGCGAGCATGATTAAGGGGAAGAGCCCGGAGGAGATCAGAAAAAAATTCCATATCAAGAATGATTACACTCCGGAGCAAGAGGAAGAGGTTCGTCGAGAGAACCAGTGGGCTTTTGAATAAGAATATTTTTAGATGTTTTTTTAGTGGCAAAATATATACATTCTATGTTCTCTAGTGAATTAGCAATTGTGATTTTGTTATTGAGGATTTTAATCCATTGAATAGTAATCAACTTCCTTTCCATTGGGGATTTCATTGCAGTATTCTATCATTGTTCGTATACCCTAGCTTTGAACCCTAGATGCTGCAAATTGTAAATAATAAAAGGGCGCTCTCATGAGTCACATCCTCTTCACTAGTGTCGCCTCCGTTTGGGGGGACTGAACATTGGATTGGTTACATGCATGCTTCATTGTTAAGAATAAGACTTCCGTGAACTTAATACGTAAACTGAATTCAGACTTTTGGTTCTCACAAAAGTCTAATGGCCACAAAAACTTTTGGTCTTCGATCTCTCAAAGTAAGGCTATTCACATTCTCACAAAAAAAAAAAAAAAAAAAAAAAAAAGAAGAAGAAGCAAACTTTTGGTCTTCATACTCTTAAAACTAGTCTAATCTTTTCAATTCATGATGTGGAAATCTTTTGTAGCTTGTAGTACTGTTTTACAACTGAATAATCTATCAAGAAAGGCATATATTCCAAACAATGACACACATGCAAATGGTATGATAGTAGCAACAAGAGTCGACCAGTGCCCAGACAATTAATCCATTTTTTTTTAAGGGAGACAATCCTTTTTTAGGTAAAGAGAGTTACAACACATTTTAAATTTGTTGGTGAGAAATCTATCTTCATATTTCATATCTTGTTAGAAGAAAATGTATATTCCTAGATGATAGAATATGGTTGGAATTCAGGAAATTACTTTTGTAATTTCAAGCATTTTCAAATTACGGATAGGCGTATGAAATTAAACTGCTGCCACAATATATAAACTATATATGCTCGATCAATGATATGTATAAGGTTCTGCCTACTTATCTTGATCATGATTATAATTATGCTATCAATGATGATAGAGAGTTAATAACAGTGGATCGATCAGAGTCAGTATATTGATTATTGAAAGATAATGCAAGAAAGGTTCCTTATGCTACTGGGTTTCATTAGTAAAACAAACCATCTCATTCTTCATGAAATCACCCTGAATATAATTTCAATAAATGTGTCAAGCCGCAGTTGACACCGAAATTTGTATATAAAAGGTTACTCAAATAGCAGGACTAAGTCTACTTGCATAATGCAGGTACTCACAGGTGATCAGATCGAGGAAGTCAATCCTCTTCACTTATAAATAGCTTCAAAGTAGAATAAGGTATGTATTAGAAATTTACCTTTTTTTTTGAGAGAGACAATGCCTATCAGCAAAGTTTCCTTTCAACTTCTTTCACTCGTTTTCCTGCTTTTCTTTACCAAACCTTTTGTCCTTGAAGCCACATTGATCAACTCCCATGTTGTGAATTTGACTGCGGCTTGCATTGAGGAGGAGAAGAAGGCCCTAGCCTCCTTAAATTCAAACTAGGCCTTAAAGATCCTGCAGGTATGCTTTCCTAGCCCTCTTGGGTTGGGGAAGACTGCTGCAAGTGGATGGGCATTAGCTGCAGTAACCAAACAGGCAATGTCATTAAGCTTTCCCTTAGCAATATCTACAGTACGCGGACATGCTTAAGCGGTGAGTTAGATGATTCTTTGCTCAACTTAACATACTTGAATTACTTGGATCTCAGTAATAATTCTTTCAATGGAATTCCCATCCCGAGTTTTATAGGGTCACTCAAGAAGTTGAGGTACCTTGACCTCTCTCACTCATCTTTTGGGGGAATGGTTCCTCATCATCTTGGTAATCTATCAAACTTGCTCTACCTTGACCTCACAACAAAATCATATCCATTGAGGCCATGGGATTCAGATTTGAATTGTCTTGGTAGTCTCTTCCTTGCAATACCTCAGTTTGGGGGGCTTGAACCTTAGCAAGGCAGCAAAAATCTGGTTACTTGGTGTTAATATGCTTCCTTCATTGTTGGAGTTGCACTTAGACATCAGTGAACTTGATGACCTCCCTCAATTTCTTCCATATGTGAACTTTACGTCACTTTTAGTCTTCGACCTCTCATACAACAACTTCAACTCTTCATTACCTCAATGGCTATTCAACATTAGTACCCTTGTGACAATTAATCTTGCTAATTGTCACCTCGCTGGCTCCATTAGGGAAACTTCATGGGTAAATCTTTGCAGCTTGCAGAGTTTAGATCTATTTGGCAATTCCATTAGTGGAGGAATGGAGGAGTTTCTTCATTCTTTGTCTGGGTGCAGTAACAGTATCATAGAAACATTGGACTTCAGTTACAATCAATTTAGTGGGAACTTGCCCGAGTCTCTGGGATCCCTGAAATATCTTGATGCTCTTTCTCTCACCCTTAATTCAATCTCAGGCCCACTCCCAATGTCAATCGGAAATCTGTCACATTTGTCAATGCTAGACCTTTCGTTCATCGTGATGAACAGCATCCCAGAGAGTATTGGACAGCTTGCAGAAATGTTTTCCTTAGACCTTTGGGAAAATCAGTGGAAAGGCGTTTTAATTTATCTGAAATTCATCTGCACAACCTCACTAGATTAAAAGATTTTTCATTGTCCTCAAAAAGTAAATCTTTGACTTTGAATGTTGGACATGACTGGATTCCTCTCTTCAGTTTAAGTTCCATCACAATTAGCAACTGTCAATTAGGCCCCTCATTTCCTTTGTGGTTAAGAACTCAGAAAGAAGTTTCTTCAATAACACTCTCAAACAATGCAATTGTTGATGCAATACCGGATTGGTTCTGGACACTTGTGCAGAATGTATGGCTTCTAGATCTCTCCACAAATCAATTAACAGGGAAGCTTCCTCAATCAATCCATTCAAGTTCTGAGCTTGGAGTAATTGTTAATTTGGACTCCAACTGTTTGGAGGGCTCACTTCCGCTTTGGCGAAATGCAACGTCCCTTTATTTTGGAAACAACAGATTTTCTGGACAAATTCCCTTAAACATTGGCCAAGAGATGACAGCGTTGAAGACCCTGGATCTATCTAGGAACTATCTAAATGGTTCTATTTCACCTTCCATTAGTAGGATTAAGAATTTGACTGTTCTTGTTCTATCCAAAAATGATTTATCTCGAAACATCCCCTGGCTATGGAAGGGTTTGCAAAAACTGATTGTCATTGATCTGTCCGAAAACAAGCTGCAAGGTAATTTTCCAAGCTTAATGTGCTCACAACTACCTAGGCTTTTTTGGTTGAAATTAAGCCAAAACAATCTTTTTGGGGAGCGCAGTCCATCCTCACGAGATTGTACAACACTATTTACGCTTGATCTCAGAGGGAACCGATTGTCTGGAACAATACCTGAATGATTTCTCTAACTTTCTATGTCATTTTTACTCCTAGGAGCCAACATCTTCACTGGGAACATTCCTGAACAATTATGTCAACTCCCTCTTAAGGTTTTAGACCTTTCTCAGAATAACATACTAGGTTCTATCCCTAAATGTCTTGGCAACCTTGAAGTCATGAAAGATGTGGGTATCATGTTTAAGTTACCACCCTCCTTCTGGCAACCACCACCGAGTGTATATTTGGAATTAATTGTGAAGGGAAGACTATATGAATATTCTGATCTAATAGGTCTGCTGAGGATCATAGACCTATCAAGCAATAATCTATCAGGAGAAATACCAGAAGAGATAACAAACCTGTCAACCTTGTTTGCGTTGAATTTATCCCAAAACCAACTCATAGGAAGAATACCAGAGAGTATTGGAAGCTTGAGCCGCTTAGAATCTCTTGACCTCTCGAGTAACCATCTTTGTGGTCCAATTCCTCTGAGCATGACTTCTATGACTTCATTGAGCAGATTGAACTTATCATACAACAACTTGTCGGGGCCTATTCCATCAGCGAACCAATTCCAAACCTTCAATGACCCAAGCATATTTGAAGCAAACTTGGGACTTTGTGGGAATCCATTACCAATACAATGCTCGATCAGCTTTCGACGATGGTGATGCACAAGCTAAAGAGAACACAGTTGAAGATGAAGATGGTTATGAAAATCTATGGTTCTATACAAGCACAGCATTTGGATTCATTGTGGGATTCTGGGTTGTTTTTGGCAGTTTGGTGATTAAGAGGTCCTGGAGACATGCCTATTTCCAGTATCTTGACAAAATGAAAAATAGGTGTGCAATGGTATTCAATTTGGACATGGCTTGATTGCGAAGAAAGGTCGACAACACTGATGTTGCTGGTTATGGAGGTAAAACATCATTAAGTACTTTGTAACATTTTTCCCTTTGTTATGATTGGGTTTCATCTTTCAACTATAGTCTTAAGTTTTTACTGTGTTCTATTTTCTGTCAGTGTAGTGAATGTGACTTGTACTATACATGATGAACTTTGAATGTACCAAGATTGTTAATTAGAATGGAAGGTGGCTTCAATTTTAATCTATGCCTGCATATATGTGCTGTTCCACTAATTTTTGTTGACAATGAAGATAGGGATCTAATAAAACTGGCATTGAATTGAATCTGTTTTACTTTGATCATGTAGACTGGTGTATATTCAAGAAACAAAGTTTTTGGGCAAGTTCTAATTAGATAATCCTGAATATAATGTTCTTTCTTTTCTTTTTTGGTTTTCGGTTTTGCCCCACTTCTTCTGATAAGCGAAGGAAAAGTACTCCATTGTTATTATTATTTTTTTTTTTTTGGTAATATTGTTATTATTATTTTTGATTGCTAACTATCGTCTCAAACTCCAGAAAATGACTAGTATCAGTAGTATGCAGTACACATATTAAGGGAATTTGCAGTCTTATTTTGCAACATGATACAACATGCCTTGTTAGGACGTAGGACATTCCCGGACTACAGCTCTCATACAATTTGCTTCTAAATAGCCAAACAAGCCAAAAATGCATGTTAATGAATGATCAAGTATATTGGAGCCTTGCTTTATCACTATGATCGATCCTGTCAAAGCTTGGTGGATTTGGCTTCTCTTTTTATTCTTTCGAATTGTAATAGTGACCGTTTTCCTCAATTTCGTTTTTGTGAGCTGGTTTCTTCATTATATCTTATAGAGGTTTTAGCTTTGTCCCCCTTCTTAAATTAGAAATTATACTATTTTGGCAATTACAAAGATTAGTGATGCACTGATCGTCACATTTTTACCACCAACGGAACTTTGATACTCCCCTTTTTAGGCTGCGTTAGAAAAAACTTAAATTTAAAGTAACGGATAATGAACCATTTGATAAAACTAAAAACAACTGTTTTTTTGTAAGTAATAATTATTTTAGAGTCAAAAGCAGAAATTCTCTCGGCCTAATTAACTTATGAAAGCAACTTATTTTTCACTGAAACACTTTCACTTTCAAGTTTACTAAATACTCTGACACACTTATTCTCTTATCACAGCATAAACTAGTTCCCCAATAAGCAATTTATTAGGGGTGGGCAAAAAAACCGACGTAAACCGAAAAACCGGCATGGACCGATCTGAACAGGCCGGTTCGGTCCGGGTTCTAGGGAAAATTTTAAGGAAAAAGTTCGGTCTGGTCCTGAACCGAGTTAGACCAGGTTAGGTCCCGATTTTGAATTTTAAAAGAACACAAAGCCTGTAGGCTCGAATATTATTATTAATTTTTTATGTTTTGTACTTATCATCTCCCTCTTTTTTGTCAGAAACGTGTTTCTAGTCTTTTTTATCTTCACTCTTCTCAATACTTTTGTCTTCCCCTATGGCCCTATCACTATCACTTAATAAAGAAGAAGATCCTCTCTTCTTTCTTCTCTCTGGCTGTAATACCCGACATTGAGAAGTTAATAAAAGAATCTGTAAGCCCGGATATCGAGCTTAGGTGACATAGTTCGATAATTTACTTATCGATCTCGATAAACGTTAAAGCACTCGAGAATATTTTCAAAACTTTTCACAAAGTGAAATCTTTAGTAAGAGTTGGATAATAAAGTACACGACACGACGACTTCGTGGAAATTTTCGGGGAATTTTCCGAGTACCCGACCTATTTACGGCGATTTTACGAAGTTGTGGGATTTAAGAAATTAAATCAAGAAATGGAAATTTGGTGGAGCAATGTGAGCCATTGATCCACTCACCGCTTGATCAGGACCGTCCACTGTTAAATGGACCAATCTACTTATATGTGTTGATCAGATCAAGGAGAGGGGGAGGAAGTGAGAAACTTCTCGCAGTACCGCCTCATCTCTCTCTTGAGGTCTATCTGGATTCTGGAAGTCTTTGGAGGAAAAAGAAAGAAACGGAGGGGAGAAGGTTAGTCAAAAGAAGATGAAGAAAACTCTGGGGTTCCTGATTGCTCCCAACTCCGTACCAGCTCTCCTTAGAGGATAGATGGAGAGAGAGAGAGAGACAAGGTTTCAGGTATTAAATAAAAAGGGTCAGGGTGTTACACTGGCTCTCTGCGTTTTCTATCTTCTTTCTTCTTCTTCTTCCCTTTTTTTTTGGGAAAATTTCGCAAACAGTACACCAAGTAAAGGCCACTAATAATTCTTATACATAAAGTTCCAAACCAAACATTTCGGTACACGAAATCTGAAACTCGACCCACTATCAGTACAAGACGTCAATTTTTGACACCAAAATGTCTATTATGCCCTCAGTTTTTTTTTTTTTTTAATAAATTTTTTTTTTCTGTTATTTTTTTTTCTTCCTTCATTTTTTTTTCCTTCGTTTTTATCTCTTTCTTTCTTTTCACATGACTAAATATTGGCTGAGTTACAAATATAAGCTGTAGGACCATAAATCTCACCAATTGGAGGGCAAGGGCGGCGTTGGAAGCGAGAGAGTGAGCCCGGAAGAAGGAAGAAGAAAGAGATAAAAACGAAGGAAAAAAAATAACAGAAAAAAAAAATTTATTAAAAAAAAAAAGAACTGAGGGCATAATGGACATTTTGGTGTCAAAAATTGACGTCGTGTACTGATAGTGGGTCGAGTACTAAAGTCTTTATTCTCTCTTCTTTCTTCTCTCTGCGTCTTCTTTCTTCTTCTTTTTTATTAACCTTTCTTCTTGCTTCTTCTCTACTGAAGGGGGATGGATATAACAACTGTCCATTCAAATGAATGTTGAAGGGGGAAAAGGAGTCGGTGGCGCATCAGAGGAGGGAGTAGGAGAAGCAGTTCGGGGGCTTGTTGTCAGCTTCGGGGGCGGTGCATATGCAGGTGATTTTACGGAAGCAGACGAGGAGGGAGAAGGCGGTGGCGGCGCCGGTGGCTGAGGGGATGAGGGTGACGGGGATTGGGTGCATCGTGATTAAAAGGTTGAGTCTTTGGGTGTTGGTTGTGATGTTATCGTTGAGTCTGTTAATGGTGGGTTTTTTCACAGGAGGAAGAAAGAAAGAAGAAGAAGAAGGCGGCTTCAGCTGGTTCGTTTTGTGCCGTGAAGGAGAGAATGAAAGGAACCGAAAGCCCGGATAAACCGGCCCGTTTTGTGTCGGTCCGGGTTTAGGCCGGTCCTTGTTCTTTGCATCTGCAAGTCCTGCTCGAAGTAGCTATGCCGGTTCCGGTCCCTGTAAAAGCAGTGCCGGTCTGGGACCGTGCCCAGCCCTACAATTTATTATTATTATTATTTTTAATTTTTTTTTTTATCAAGAAGAAACTTCATTAATAATGAACTGGATACAATGAGTTTTGGCATCATCTCAAACACAGAAATGACCATTGGATTTCACACTGGAACTCCAAACTGACGGAGCCAAAAAAGGCCCGACTCAACTACAGACTTAACTTACACTACAATTAAAAGGCAAAGACAATATGTGCAGGAGCAGTGAATCCTTGACACACAACTTTGTCAACACTAACTCGCCACCTAGAGTCCTCCTGACCTGCCTTTGATAGACCAAGTCTACACTTGTTGTGACTTCGAACCCGACCAAAATGAAATGCTGGACCGTCAGACCTGAGACTAAATTAAACCCAAGACCATTGCCACCTTAATGTCAACACTGTCAATCCACAAATGCTCCAAATAACCATCACCTCTGACCCGAGATCAGACAGGAACAATCCCACTAGAAGGCCAAGGATGGTTGTCTATGCCAGTATGCCACCGCCAGACATTTTCGCCACCGCTGCTGACCTAACTCCAGAACAGGAACGACCTCTAGACCGCCGAATAGAAGATTGTCTTTGCCAAAAATTGTAGTGCACCCGACTCAACAACTAATACTTAAAACAAAACCTTGATAGTGACTTATTGCTGAAAAATAAAACAAAAGAAACCAAACCCTAAAAACTAGTAATAACTGCCCACCACCAAGGGCCCAACAAACATTAAACCCGGCCCAACCCCCTTTCGTCCCAGCAAGGGACATCCATGCTGCGGGCCGCCACACCCACCGCCCAACAACCTATTGCCATCCACCCTCCTTCGACCACCGTAAGACAACACTACGATCCGGCAGGGACCTAACACCATTAAATCCCTCTCTAACACACAAGAGCCTCTAATTCTCTGAAGAGCAAAACCAGATGAGGGGCACCCACCGTCGCCCTCTTCCAACCCATCATCAAGGGATCGCCTTGCTGCACCTACCCTCCGATCGCCGACCATCTCTCCTGCCCTCCATCTTCCTTGTTGCGCCAACAAGCAACGCAGCCCCTCTAGACCATCCCCCTCCTCAGGAAGGCATCAAACAAACCAAATCAGATCAGAAAGATCCGATACGATCTGCTCACAACCAATCCCGATCTTGCCGGCAACCATTCTTTACCTACAGATGACCACCCTACTTGCCATCCACGCTCCGATCTAAGGCGGATCGATCCTGACATCACCATCCATCCCTCAAGCCTCGTCTGTCTCACCCCGACGAGGCCTGCAAATACTCGGAACAGCAAGGCCACCACCCAGCATGCTCCGACCACGCTCCACCGATCTAGATCCTTCCAATCTGGCGATGAGGATTTGCAACCCGACCCTATCTATCCTCCTTCCTACACCAACACTAACCAAGAAGGCAAACAGCTAGAGAAAACTAAGAAAACTAAGAAGAAGAAAAAGAAAGCCCCCTCCCAATAAGCAATTTAGAATCTTCGACCCTACTATTCTTCTTTATTTATTTATTTATTTATTTATTTTTTTGCGGACCCTCCTTACTTTTGTGTACCTCAGTTTGGATTTCCCACCAAATCTAATTATCAAGAAACGGCTAATAATTTCGCCGCTCTCTCTCTCTCTCTCTCTCACTGTGAAGCCCTACCCTAGGGCTTCGTTTCTTGCTCAGCTATGGCAGACCCTCACCCTCACTATGTGCATCTTGACGATGTAGATCTACAGGAAGAGGATGAAGAAGCCTCAGAAGAACCATCCGTCATCGGCGACGTTGAAGACTCAGAACAAGAAGACGAAGAAGAACCAGTGTCCCAAACGGATCCCAATTATGCTCTCTATCTTTCCAGAATGGGACCCACTCATGAGGCCGAAGAAGCCGACTCGGATTATGAACGGCATCTGGTCAGAACCGCTTGCTTTCTGAGCGGCGGCGGTGACGGCAAGCGGAGAAGAATCGGAAGCCAGGAAACGGCGGCGTTTGACACCGGAGAGAGCTCTCAGAGCAGTCAGTGGAATCCGAATGAAATTGATGGCTTGTTTTGCCCAATTTGCTTGGAGGCTTGGACTAATGATGGTGATCACTACATCTGGTTCGCACTAAGCCTCGGTTTTACTGTCAATTCCGTCTTTTATGTTACAATCTTGCACATTTAGACTGAATCACTTTGCTATTGTTTGATGATTGTAGCTGTCTTCCTTGTGGACACATTTTCGGTATGTCCTGCATTGAAAAATGGCTAGGCCAGAGTAAAAGACAGGGAAAGGTAAATGATTTTTATCTAGCAATACACCCATAATATCCCGTGTTGTGCAAATGATTTGAAAGTGATTTGATTATTGTACGTTTTCGTTTTTCTAGTGTCCTCAATGCAATGCCAAATGCAAGTTGAATGATGTCAGGAAACTTTTCACGTCACGAGTTATTTCTGTTGATGAAGAATCACAAAAGGTGATTGAATTTTTTTTGATACTGGTATTTTTGAGTAAGCTTAGTGTGACTTGTTGTGTATGAATGATGGATGTTTTGTTTGTTTGTTTGTAGAGGATTCGTTCACTTGAGGCTAAATGTGCTTCTTTTGAGAAGGAGGTACATATGTTTCTGACGGTCTTATTATACACTCCCTTCCATTATTCATTGGCTACTTTGCTAAGCAACTCTATGGTTTTTTTCTTATATGTGTAGCGAGCAGAATGGCATAAGAGGGAAGCAGAATTGCTAAACGGACAGTGTGTACTAGAACTCAAAATTCAACAACTTATGGAGGTATGCTTGATTGCAAAGCATGTACCTTTTGATTGAACATATTCTTTATTTTTCATTTATGTAGGTTTTAGCGTATTTCATTCATTTTTGTTTCTAGTCATATATTCCTGCTCTCACAATCTTCTTCCATTTGCCATACATAACATCTTTTAACTTACTCTTTGTTTACTTGATTCACATTACATCTTAATGTTTTACATTCTTAAGTAGTCCACATCTTTCTCACATTTGCTCACTTTGTTTGGAGATAATCAGAGCAAAGCATCAGGATCAATCAATGCTACTGGGGCCTTTGAAAGAAGATTCGTATCTGGTAATAACATCTTAGAGGGAAGGTCTTATGGTTAGTTCATTTTTGTCCATACTTTAGTATCTACGGAGGTTAAGATAAAATAGTTTTCAATAGTAATAAATATTATCCATTACAGAACAAGACCGTATTTCATTCAGATCATGTCTAATAATCTCCTAATATATTTTGTAGGGCTAACATTTGGCTCTAATACCTGTGGACAAGCATCTCCTTGCAGCTTCAAATTAGAGGTGTGCCAAATTTTCCTCACTCTTTGCTATGTTCTTCGTTATTCTTCCTCTCTATCTTTCATCTTCCACATGGAGGTAAATACACACGCATGCACTTATACATCTATATGTGGTAATTAAACCTGCATACATCATCTCTTTATGAGGACAGGCAAAAGATAATACATATGGTTGTTTTCATACTTAGGGGACTAGTTCGGTACAGATTTGTTGTGATATTAATTCAAAATTCACCCTGGTCATTGGTCAAAAGGATCAGGTAAAAATTTATTCGTGACTACAGAGGCATTAACACTTTTAAGAAGTGAAAAGTAGAGATGATGCAAAGGATTTATTCTCGATGGCAAAATAACGAATTTGAAATGGATGAGGTGAAGCAACTTGGCCTGGTAAAATATGGAGCAATATCTTTTTCTTTAGAAATTGCAGTTGAAGCAATTGTTAGATTTCCTTCAACATCCAGGAACCCTTTTCCACTTCCATAGATTTGGCAGTGCATCACAAACTGATGTATATACACTAATATGTGGACAGTTAAAAGAAAAATTTGAACCTATTTTTATATCACTTCCTTCATTTCATGGTGTTAATAATTTCGCCATGACCCATGTGATACTTTTGCATATTTAGTTTTATCCTCTTGGATCAACTGTGTGCATAATTTTGATTAAGCTACGGCGCTCCATTATTTTTTATTGTTGTCCACGCATCATTAACCTCACATTGAACTTTGCAGAAGGAGTTGCATGTAGCTGGTGCTCATTTGTTTGATGTTGATGCGTCTAACCAAATTTTGTTAATTTCGCGAAGGCATGCTGGGATAGGTGGAAAAGATGTGCTTACCAAAGTAAATTTTCTGGATTTTGATATAGTTTTGCTTTTGTTTTGTTAGATATTTTCAACAGGAACTGCTCTTAAAGTTCTTTTATTTTGTTGTAAATATGGTTGTGCAGATGAGCCTGATACCTCCATATGACAGAGATGATATTCTTCTTCCTAGCTCTTTAAATTCTATCAGGGACCTACGTCTTTCTCCTTCTAACACTAACCTTGCACTCTTTGCTTGCCTAGGGAAGAAATTGGCAGTTCTCAGGTTTCATCAATTTACTCAACTGTTAGTTTGGTATTTTCTTCATGTAGTTCCCCTGTTCACTTAATTGTGCTATTTGTTACAGTACGGAGAACAACAACGTCATTGTTTCCTATGACCTACCGGTAAACTTTTGATCCATTATTTAAGCTGTTGTGTACTAAGTAAAACTAAAGGTCGTGCCTTCAACTCTAAATTTTGATTCCTGTACTATGCAGCATAACATCATTTTTACATGATTGTTTATGGGTCCAGGTTACACAGCATAATGCACTGTTAAATTCTATCAAATACCCTTTATTGCTGTCCGATTCTTGGCAATCTATTGTGTCATTTTATGTTTGTCCATGTTTGGTGTATATGAACACAAAAATAAGATTTCAAGAAAGTCCAGATTACAAAGTATAAGTTTATTTTATACGACAAAATTTTCATTGCATGTGATAGTTTGGTCCTGTGAGGTGGAACTGGTATTAGTGGAAGATCAGTTAATGTACCCGAGCCTCTTATTTGCACCTTCCTGTTGACTTGATTTTCTGCTTATTTAGTAGCCCATCATTTTGGGGCTTCGAGTTATATCATCATTATTTCTACAGGTGATAAAAGACTTATAGGCAGGGCTGGTCCCTTCTAATCTGAACATTTTGTTTAAGCTAAGCTGACTAGGCATCGCATGTGGCCGTCTTCAACCCTAGTTGAAGATAGTTTTCTGTTGTTAATTTTTCTTTTTTCTTTTATTCAATGGGGGAGGGGAGGGGGAGGGGGAGGTGGAATCGAAGATGGAACCTCTACAATTACTTTGTCATGTATGTTGCAGTGGAAACATAAAAGTCTTCAATAAATTTAAAGTTGGTAATTTCGGGTCTGTGTTGCATGGTTTGTAAATGTGTCACTTGGTGTTATGTGCTGAGGTGATTTATGTCAATGCAAGCATGTATCGGTGTTTGTGTGCATGTGCAGCCTGCACCTAAATGGGAAAGACCTGTTAAAACACTTTGTTACTCTTCTTTCTCTTCTTTCGTCAAGTTGACATGTTTTGCTTGCAGGCTGCTGCTTGGACATGCTCATGGGATCTCAACGATTCAAATTATATATATGCTGGATTACAGGTCTGGTGCTACATTGTGTTTATCTCAAGTTCTCAACAGCTTGCATTATATATATGCTGGCTAACTCGTGTCTTCAGTTTCTTGAAGCCCTCTGTTTTATACTCAGCTTCAACTTTCATTTTTCCTGCTCTTGCAGAATGGTTATCTTCTGGTGTTTGACATGCGCCAAACCTCAGGGCCTGTTGAATCCCTGAAGGGGCTGACAAGCAACCCAATTCATACCGTGCATTCCCTTTCATATAATTCAGCTCTTCCCACTGGTGTTAGAACAGTGATATCCGCATCGTCAATTGGCTTATGTCTCTGGAATTTTGGTGGTGGTGCTGCAAAGGGGTGAGTAATCATTCTTTCTGTACCTTTTGTTTGTTACTAATTCCTTATCTTTCTGTTGGGCTGTGGACCCATATGGATCTCAGTGTTTTCTCAATTACCGGTAAACTCATTTACCAGCAAACCTTATCTTTCATTTTTATGATTGTGGTTCTGACAAATTTGTTGGATTGGGTCTTCATCTGCAACTCTGCATACTGTATCTTTTTTGTCGTTCTTGAGTAATTTTCTAACAATTGAATTTTTCTGACTAAAACTCAATTCTGTGAAGGCCAATTTTGGTCCCTGAAACAGAGAACCAAGGAGTTTGTATATCTCTTGCATATTGCCCTAGAACAGATGACATTGTTGCTTCCTATCGCCCCAAAGTCGAGTTTTCTGATGAGGCAGTTCTTACACAACCAACTCCTTCACGTGCCATCGGACAAGGAACAGTCGGTTCCCATGTTCTTTTAAAGAGAGCAGGCAGCAGCAGTCATTTTCGGAAGTTGGGATCTTCATCTGGCAACGTGTGTGATATCGGACTGCCAAAATCTGCAATTATCAACATAGAAAATTGTGGCAGTTTGTTTGCATCTGAAGATAAACTATCTTCTGAACTAGTTTTAGAAGAGCTGTCGTCTTTTACTACTGTTCAGCGCCTTAACTTACAGCGATGTCCTGTTCAGGATGTGAAGTACACATCTTTCTTAAGGAAAGGTCTCCTCAGTTGTTTGAATGGTAACACGCTGCAACTCTTCAGTACCAAGCTTTCATGAAATGAGTAGTCTTCAGTTATCTGTGTTTGAGGTACTATAGTTGCTGTAGTTGTATCATATTAGCTGCTCAGCATTATTTTGATCATTCCGATTGTTACAATAGTGCGATGGTCTATAGGTAATTTATGAAATTAACTGAAAAGGAAATGGAGATGACTAGATGAGAAAGATTTTCATTTTCTATTCTTTGAGTAAATCTTCTTGTCTGTATAGTTTCTTTTTCAACCAGAAGGTAAAACAGCAGGAACGGGTTATCAGTTGAATACAGATCACTACGAAAAAGCAAAATTAGCCATGAAAAAAAGCGAATAGTCTTGATTCTGCTCTAAAATGTAAGGAAATTGCTAAACAAAAAAATATCCGACCTGCCGGATTCGAACCAGCGACCTAAGGATATCTGACGGTTTTGCCCACTACAGTCCTCCGCTCTACCAACTGAGCTAAGGTCGGTTTGTGATCGTGGAGCCAAAGATAATTTATATCATATGTAAAAAACTGTCCCAAGCATAAATTTTGTCACTACAATTATCCTAATCGATTCAAGACCGACCCTTATCAAAAATTTTATAGTGTTCCAGTTTGAAACTTACGAGTCGAGAATTGTTAGATTAGTCACTGTTTGTAGTATGCCTTACACAATAAGTGAAACAAAAGACTTCTGCTCTAAAGTTTTGATCTCCAAAATACTATAGAACACCACACTTATTGACTTTTTCTCGGAATGCATGATGATGTACCATCAAATTGAAGAAGTGGTACCAACAAAATACTCGATGCTTTCCGGTTAAAAACATGATAGAGGTAGATTCTTCTTCCCCCTTAATGGTCCATAAAATACGTGATTCTTCTTCTTCAACTATAGCAATCTACACGACTAATGTGAGGTAATAGCTATTATATAAAAGTATCACAACCCTATAGATTCCAAGCAGCCAAGCATTATTAATTAGGGTACACAAGAACTACTCTATCCAGCAAAACAACAAAAGGCAAATCCTCTTATAGCCTTATGACTCTTTTGTATGCTTTTCTTCGTAGACCCCAGAAACCTGTTGCCCTGTTTCCTTTTGTTGTGCTTAACAATACACGGAGATTTCAATTGCTGCTTCATTGAATTAATCAATGATATTAATCAACAATACCATCACAAAATGCATTATATAATAGATGAGACAATGCTTTCTGGTGTCGGGTGGACATCATGCATCTTTGAAACTACTCAAACCAAACATTTAAAGATGAGGTTTTTGATCAAATTCCAAAAGAAGAAGAGGGCTGGAGGCCAAAGAGGATATATATGGACCCTAATTGCTTAAACCATACCTATTTGTTTTCCAAAACATTCCATCTTTTTCAGTCCACTTTAAATTTTAAAGCTACCCATGAACAACCCCATCTATTTCATTTCAGCATCTTAGGCAGTTGGACATATACTGCATTATTGTTGCTCAAATAATCACTAATCATTTTCAACGGTCATGTTCATTCAGAAAAACTAAGAAAACATGTTTTATGTACCAAACCAAACAAAAACATGTTTTCCCCAAACATATTATGATCTACCCTTTTGTAAATAACTAAATATTACTCGATTTGGGTCCTGCAGTGTATAGTTTGTGATCCCATTAATTTTTCCCAGTACGAATTGGTTTTTGCTCCCTCTGGATTAACATGTGGGTCTTACTTATAACTGTCTGTGTAAGATTGAACATGATCTGCATAATATGAGATGACCAAACAGGTGAAGATAGTGTCCACTTGTTTATGCAGCTAAAATGTATAAATGCTTCAAGGGGAATTCTATTTTAGCTAGAGTTCATCTGATCCTATGAAGGGCATTAAATTTTGGTTGGTCAGATGTGTCATTTCATTTTTTGTTAGCATGTCATCTCAATCATGAAAGTTCATATATTATTACTGACCATTCTTCCTTAGCAGTAATTTTCCATTTTCCCATATAGATTACAACTCTTTACTCTTTGTATAGTAATGTATATCACAAATATCTAATTATTTGAGTTAGTTTTAACATACACTATCAACTCGTTTTTTTTTTTTTTTAAACCTTTGGTGAATCTTTTGCAAGTGTCTTTGTCCGCAACTTAAATTCTGATTCTCATTCTTCATATGTGTTAGCTTGCAAGGTGTTCGGTGAAACGCCTCTCACCTGTGTGTCTTCTCTATCTCTCCACAGGTGCATGCAAACTGATCTGCAAAGGAGAAAAGATCTTATGCATTCTTAAATTTTTTGAGTCTGGTAATTATAACATCTGGTAGAATGGTAGATAGTGCAATACAACCCCACTATTGTGGTGTACGTTGTCAGTAAGGGGATGAATAATATAGCCCCTCTGAAGTCTGAAGTTGGATGTCACAGTACACAGTAGTCCTGCAATAATGCTCCCTTCAGTTTTTCACATTTCACTGTAATTCCCTCTTTTTTAATTTCCAATTTCTGGCATTCAAGATTTTGAGTGGCATTCATATGCAATGAGATTACAAGTCTTTAAGCCAAGGTACTAATAAATCCAAAGAGGGTTCAGAATAGCTCTTGTCAGTCACACTACTAGTAGTACCAGCTTCAGAGCTCAGACTATGACCAATCACAAAGTCCTCCAATTTCTATGGCAGTGATTCAAACACATAGAACAAAACAAAAAACAAAAAAGAAGACAGAAAGCTGTTACATTATTTAGAATTGACAAGTGCTTCTGGGCATTGCATAAAGTAAAAAACCAAGTGCACAGACTTGGTCATAACCCATGATCTTCCATTCTTTGGATTCATCACCCAAGACCATGATTTCATCATCTATTTCTGATTCTTTCCTTTGTTTTTTTTACTGAGTTGCCAATTTACACCACATGCATGCACCACTGAAGAAAAAATGGAAAGCATACAAGGTGAACAAAAATGGAACACACGCCAAATTCCAAATTTTCTTCTTTTGGATAAGCCTTGGACGCTCAGATTGATGACCCATCTCAAGGCAATTCACACAAATTTTTCTTCTTTGAAAATTAAAGTAAAACATAAGAAAAAGATGAAACACTTGAATGAAGTGAAATTTAATTAGGGGAACTTCAGTCTTGAAGCATATGATTAACCCCAACATTCAGGTGTTAGGGAATGGTCCCTCTTGAAATCCCTGCAATAGTCATACACCATATGGTTGGCTTGAACCCATTTCATGACCCGGTACTGTTGTCGAGTCAACCCACCTGACCGGAATGGAGAGGCGGAGACTGGGTGGCACCAGGCAGGGGAATAGGCTGAGCAACCACCGGCTTTAAAATTGGTAAACTTTGCTACAAAGGGTTGGTATCTATAATCTGCTTTGTATTTTCCATCTTCAGTAGCCCAAGATGAGGCATCCCATATTGAACCATACAGCCACATTGGTCTTAAGGGAAATGTTGCAGCACTCTTTCTTTGGTACCTCCTTATGGGCACATCATCCACCAAAAATCTGAAATAATAATAATTAATTTTAATTATATGAATCTAAAGGGGGACTATATATGACAATTAACCTACCACCAAAGTCAACATTGCATATCAAAATAGAAATAACATGGAATATGGATTAGTTTGGTATTGCAAAATGCATCATGCTTTTGGCTTTAGTGGCAAGCAAGTGAAACCAGTAGCTAAAGTTCTCTTCTTTTGTTCTTGTCAATCAAAACATCTAAATTATGTGTAATGGAGACAAATTTTTTTCATCAAAACTAATTTTTTTCTAATCTCTCAATCACTTTATAAGATACACGATAAAACATAGTTGTATTCAACCAATATATCGAATAAGAATGCTCATTAACCTCCAAACTAAACAGTGGAATGACATTCATTCAAAAAAAATAAAACATTGAATGACATATGTTCTATTGCCCAATGTGGAAAGTCTTTTAAACCTTCTAAATCTTTTATATTAATTTCCATTCATTGATTCATCAGCTTGTGAGAATATTTAAGTATAGACAGTTCTCTTCATGAATGTTGAAATTAAATATGTAATTATCCCCTGTCATAGTTTGGCACTTTGGCTTTTCCTTAATTTCAAAGAAAGAATAAAATGTCTTTCAGCCTTTATTGGCATGGTCAGATTATTGTCTACCTTTAAAGCCAGAAAATGGAAAAGATGTTAAATATATTAACTATTTCATTAAAGTTCAGCAGTAGTATATGGATGAATAAGTTCTGTAATTTTCTACAGATTTTTCTTTTTAATGAGATTAATTTCAAGTACAAAAGCATATTAGCATTTTGTAAACGTCAAGTATAATTACCTTAAGCTATGATCACAAAAAAAAAAAAAAAGGCTTACATAATCTCCTTAGGACTCCATAATATAGCATAGTGATGAAAATGTTGGGTGGGATCAAACCACAAATGAAACTTCATCTCTCTTCCAATGATTTTTCCATCTCCACTTCCTCTGATGTAAACATTGGTCTGTAAAGTATAGGGCTTCCCAAATGTAGTCCCCAAAAACTCGATGTCCACTTCATCATGATACCCTGGATGAGCTTCACTGTTTGAAAGCTGCAACAAATTCGATCAGTTCATGATCAACACAATTACTTGAAGCAAAATCCACTATGCTTGATGAAAATTATGAAAAGCTGCAGTTTCCTTAAGATAAAAGTCAGCAAGTATGTGAAATAACTTGAGCTCAATGATCTTACATAGAAAGCTGTTATAACTCCTGCAGTATAACCAGGTTGAAGCTTAATGGAGGAACCAAAGTAACCGGATCTAAATGGTCGAACCGACTTGAATCCACTTCCTGTTGCAATAAAATGAGCAAGCATGAGCTAATTGAGGAAGCATTAACATGATGAACTATAAGAAGTGGGTAAAAATGAGACCTGTGGTTCTGTCAAGCCAGATTGTTAATGCATTTTGGTCTAAGCTTTGATGCTGAGGACCCCAGAGGGTTCTAAACCCTTTATAAAAGCTCATAGACCTGAATTTAGAACTTGGCCAGTAGCCAGGTGATGCTGGCCAGCCAGCATTGCTTGAAGGTACCAAAAGAGCTAGGAGGAAGAAGAGAAAGAGAGCCATGATTTGAAGGAGAGGAGGAAGCTGTATAGAGGGAAAACAGAATAATTGGCTCTGTATAAATGCAGGGGATGAGGGGAGTGAGGGTAAGGTAGCTGAAGACCAAGGTGTATTATATGGAAGAAAGCGTAAGGTGGTACAGTTTGATATAAATAAGAAAATTAGCACTGAAATTAACCATCCATTTAAGCTCAGAAAAACATGAATTGGGTCCCTCTCAGATAAGCTAGTGAGATTTGGGTAAGTTAACAGGTTATATGTGACATTGTATGAAATATAGCAATAGAGAGACAAAGTTGAAAGTACTAGTACTTGCTCTATAATTCACCAACTACTCTCTTCCTCACTCTTAATGAAGAAACAAGCTTTGGTTTGGTTTTGCATAGTTGGAAAGCTAGGAAAAGGGTATGTGATGCAGAATGGGTAGATGGGTGTCTCTTAAATGTGTTGCATCTGTAGCTCTGTGATTCCTTCTTCTTCCACAGGAATTTGGGCTTGTGACGAGTTTAAATTAAAAAAATCTTCATCCTCCAATGATAGCCAGCTACAAGCAATTTTCTGACTCTTGCCTTAAAAGCAATCCTTGTTGGATTACCCACATTGTGTCTTCCTTTTTACCTTTGCAGTTCTCTTACCACTGTGTCAGCACTTAGCAGCTCCATGATGTAATGTCAAATGTTTGTTTCTGTCAAATGTAATTGTAATTCTTGCACCAATCAATTTTCAATACATAGTATGTGCTGCCTTTGTCTTATGAGCAGACTATAGTAGTGTGATCATGTATAATGGTAGATTCAATCATATTTCTCTCTAGAAAAGTAGAACAAACTATTTATCTCATCTTCTTAGAGGCATTTGATCGAGCTCAATGTTTCAATCTTAAAGAAAATGGAGAAATAATGTTGTGCCTCAGCGCATATAGGTTTATATCAGTGGCCAAATTCATCAACCAGTTTCCGAACAACAGTTTATGCAAGAGTTGTTAGTGTTGCTGGCAAAACAATTGCAATATATGAGGAGCAAAAATCAAGGAAATATTCAGAACAACATGATACAATAATAAGAAAAGAAATTAGGCACAATTAGAAGCGTTTTGCAGTAATTATTAGCCAGCTATAGCTAGGGATAATAGTCAGATCTCACATATGAATCCAAACCTGTGAAATTCATCAATGTGGAGTGGGTCATTGATATGCAGGAATGGGACCTCTGCATGATTTGATTATAATGCATAGATCAATTGATTTCGACTCGTGAGGTGAACTGTTCTACGGTTTATGCATTTTTTATTCATACCTTGCATGATTGATTTCATTACCTGGAAGGTATAATTCCCTGAAATTATAGAAGTTTTAGTCACGAAATTAATTAACAGTTCGTTCATGGCCATTATTGTATCGATATTATTTCAATTTAAGTACATGTTAAGTGTTGAATTTTAACTCAAAGACTTCACAAGATTTTCATCTTTCAAAGTTGCTTCACTCTCATCAAACGAATAAGTGAATAACTCATATGACTTATCTCATAATGAATATGGATATGATGATCAAGGGGTTCATTTTCTAAATCACCCCAATAGAACTTAGTTTGATGAACATTAGATTCTACTAAAGCATAATACATAAGTGCCAACCAAAGTGTCAATTTGCTCTCCAACTATCTTTTGCTCCTTTGCAACAATGCTCGTCTTACTACACTTGAGCTAGAATCTCAAAATTTTTACTTACTGGAAATATTTACATTAACATTACCTAGAGAGCTCGCAGGAACTAAGATTACTAGTTTACTACTAGGTTCAAAATGTTTTGGCTTACGTCATTAGCATTAAAATTTTTTTGCTTACCTTCGATATAGAATCAATTATGGTGTTTGTCAACCTTTGTCCTACAATTCGATCAGAAATTTTTATTTCACATTTATATGCCTTATTTGCAGGTAAGATTTCACAAGTTTCAAAAAATTCAAGTTTTTGTATATCTCTATATCTAAGGTTCTCTAATTATCTCCCACTTTCTCTTTCATACTTTTTACCTTTTGATTAGGTATGTGTTCTACTTCTATATACATGTTTGCTCACTTAAGGGACAGTTTTAAGGGAATGTGAGGGACAAATGCATCTCAACCACATGTATTAAATATAAAAGCAAAAATTATAACAACTTAAAACTGTGCATTTATTTTCAGCCATCAGATGCATTTGTCCCTCACCGTCCCTTAAAAACTGTCCCTTAGGTGAGCAGGCCTTCTTCTATATATACATATTTGTATATTTTGATTAGATCGGTGATATTATCTATGTTTTTATTTCTGTTTTGTATATTTAGGTAGATCAAATCTCTCATATACTTCATTGTAATCGAGTTATCTTTCCATTATGTCACTGCTATGTCAAAGCAAATGGATCATGGAGTAGCCAATGATGCACTATTTGCTAATTTGTGCTTGTTAAAATACATGTATTTTGTAGAGACTCCTGATATCATTTCGGGTTGTTCTCTAAATGGTTATTGTAATCAGGAGTTTAGGCTCTATGTCCCCCCCTTGTATTCAACAGTTTCATTAATCAAGGCTTGAGGGCAGCCGCACCAGCCCTTTATTCAAAAAAAAAAAAAAAAAAAAAAAAATCCTCTCATATACATCTTTATATGCTTACTATATAGATACAATTGAAGCAATAATGTTTAATTACAAAAATATTTTTCATCCTTTAATGTAGGTATTGAAGTATTCATTATTCATCGATGAATTACATAGATTTTGGATATTTGACTTTGACATTTAAAATTGAGTTAAAATTGTGATTCAATTAGTAAATTTTGATTTATTTCCCTTATTTGGTTCTAAAGGTAAAGTGGACTATTAAAAATAAATGGACTGCAATTAATA
The DNA here is from genome assembly GCF_958449725.1 of Rosa rugosa. Lineage (NCBI taxonomy): Eukaryota > Viridiplantae > Streptophyta > Magnoliopsida > Rosales > Rosaceae > Rosa > Rosa rugosa. The sequence continues at coordinate 13,913,457 of NC_084826.1, read as the reverse complement.
ATAAAAGATTTGCGGATTACATCCAAACTTTTGTATAGCAAAATAAACTTGGATCGAAAAAACCTCTTTTTCCAATTTGCGTGTCATGGTTATGTTTTTTTTTTTTTTTGGAAAACAAATTGTATTATCACCAATGTAATTTTGTTGTCAATGAATTGATGAGTTGCCCTTCTATGCGGTCTTGTACTTTTGAGACACGTAGTAGAAAAGGGTGTAATTTTTTTTTCTGTTGACCATGAGGATTTATCATAACTCTAGAGATTATTTTTTCTTTGTAACTTGTGGAAATGAGTGATTATTGTGTTTAGTGTTTGGGTGTCTTGGCTCATGGTGTATATAACCACTTATTCTCTCGAAGTTTTGGCTACTTATTGTTTGATTTTTGATTGGTCAGAATGAAACTATTGTCAATCTTAAAAAAAAAAAAAAAAATCAAAATGCATGTGATTCCCACGAAAAAGTAAGTAAGTTCTTTATTTCTCAAGGATTCAATATGTGATGAGAGTTGGGGAGACTCCTAGCTTAGCTAGGTTTGCTGGTGACACAACCTCGAGCTCGCAGACAGATCCACATTCAGCCTATGATGGAGAGAGCACGGGTGACAACTGGTAGTGAGGACCTGGGCCATACTGATGTTGGTATGGATGGTGAAGGGATGTAGGAGCAGGCGCTAGTTGTGCAGGGGGAGTTGGAGCAGGGTCAGTCATCAGGTTCTGTTAGTCAGGTGGCTGAGAAACAAGCTAAGCTAGACCAGGCTTTGGTACCAGTGACTACTCGTTACCGAAAACGTGATGAAGTAGATGGGGTGTCTCCCAAGAAACCACGATTGAGTCTGGCTATGGGGAGGGCCAATCTTGATGCAGTATCAATGGGTCTTTCAATGCTGAAGAAAGTGCTATTGTCCCCAAAGAAGTGTGGCAGGCCATGGGGTGCAAAAAACAAGGCCAAGGCCGAAGTTAAGGTTATGAAGACCTCTCTTATGAAGAAAGTCAAGGCGTTAAAGAAGACAGAGAAATTGGCAAATAGTTTGCCCGAGTTTAGTGTTCTTATTGATGTTGGTACCTCCACCCTTGAGAAAGGGAAGAAAGCTTTAGCTGTTTAGTTTTGGTTAATTTAGAATAATTTCTATGCTAGTATAAGTGTCTATATGAGTCTTTGTAGAAGTACTTAACTTCAACGTACCACAATTGTGTGCTCGGCGTTTGAGGTTAGGTAAAACATAGTGCCTATGAGGCGAGGTGTTTTGTTACATAAACTACTCTATGCGATCATTGTCTAAACAGAATAGTCAGTCAAAAATAGTAAAGGGAAAAGCATATATCTCTCTCATTTTGAGAGAAAAACCCTAGGTGGGAAAGAAAACGCAAAGTAAGAGTTTTTCCTGTCCGGCGGCGCGCCCTCGTGGCGTCGTAGTCAGACGGGTCAAAGGGGACTTTTTGTCCATTAGAAGGTGGCAGTCGAAGTAGAGGTTGCAGAGCGAGGGCGCTGCAAACCAAGGCTCCAGGAGGTTTCGAAGGCTAGAGAAGGCGGTGGGAAGATGGCAGGAAGGCAGGGCTGATGTTGTCTTACCCTAGGGAGGACCGCGAAGGGCTTGGTAGGTATTTCAAGGTTCTGTTGCGGGTTCGGAGGTCGCCAAATGGTGATGATAGCGTGGTGGCAGAGCAGCGTTTCACTATGTTAGGATCAGATCGGTTGATTCTGATATGATTTTGTAATGATGCTTCTTCGTGATAGAGTTATCTTTCCGGTATGTCACCGATATGTCAAAGCAAATGGAGTATTCACTCGTGCACTTTTTGCTAATTGGTGCTTGTTGGAATACATAGATTTTGTGGAGAGTCTTGGTATTATTTCAGGTTGTTCTCTTTATGCTTATTACAATCTGAGGTTCAGTCTCTACTCCCCCCCCCCCCTCTTTGTATTATGCAATTTCATTACTCAAGACTTGAGAGTAGCCGCACCAGCCTCTTTTCAAAAAAAAAAAAAAAAAAAAGAGTAGTGAAGTATTTTTGCACTATTCTAATTCTATTAAATAAGGTCATACAACTGGTATGAACTCTTTATTAAAAAAAAAAAATGTGATGAGAGTTAGAATTTTCAAATCGCCATACCTTTAAACATTTCCTATCATTAAATCTAAAAGAATCAAACTCTCGTGTGCAACTAGACTTTAATGACAAAAGCTCTGGTAGAATTTCTTGGCGGCGTTTTGGTAATTTTGAGGAGAGGGATTGGGTTTTCCAATCTCTTTGGCCATCTTGAGGATAATGAAAATGGAGGAGTCCTTCAGCAATGTTATTCTACATTGGTACTAGGAGCCTAGATCATACTTCTTCTTCTTCATCATTCTGCAACCTTGCCATTTCTCCTTCCGGATTTAATTACCAAGGTGGATCTACGTGGACGTGGCGACGGTGGCGAGTTTTGACAATGTCTCTGTTTTAGTAGTGCATGCGGCGATTGTGATTTCATCAGTATCTAGATCGAGCTGTGATCGGGGTGGGAGTTCAGTCTTTGGCTCTTTGTGGTGGTTGGGGTTGTGCGCTTACGGGCGATGATAGTGGCAGATTTAGTTTGCGAAATCCTCTGACATGGTTAGCTGGTTGACATAGCGGGGTTAATACTGGTATAAGCGATGCTAGGTTCTTGGATGCACTGCAGTGGTGTTGTGTAGTGAACCATCGACGGACGACTATAGTTGGCCCTAAGGTTTCCTTGGCAAATCTTACTGTGGCGATTTGCATGGGCTCGTTGTTAGGTGGCGCGTTTGACAATAAGACTGATGTGCTTGCAGAATAGTAGAGTGGGCTGTGTGGGAAGGTTTCCATAGTGGTGCTCGATTTTCTATGTACCGACGGCATGGCATGGTGGAGCTATGAAAGTGGTGGCTACAAGGTGGAAGGTGCAAGGAGCACTAGGGCTTCTTCTCGGTGGATGAGACTGCTTCCTTTGTGCATGGGCTTGGGTTTGCCTTTACAAGTGGGTGTGAGTTTAGGTGGTGCAATCTGGCTCTGGGTTTCAGCTAGCAATGATCTTAGGAAGCCCCCTCTATGTAGGGCAGTTCTATGAATAAGTTAGGGCGGACTTTAGTCTCAAACCCTAACATTGTCTGGTTACTAGTGCTTCATGTTAGGATAATTGCATTAGGTTGTTTTAAAGTGGCCTAACATGACTCAATATTGACGTACCCTGCATCGAGTGAGTCATGGCTCAATATTGACATTTTTCCCTTTCACCAAAAAAAAAAAACCAATAACTATAATTCATCATTTCTCCATTTTAAATAAGTGAATGGGTTACGGTTTACAATATAGGGTTTTTGTCCATTTACCCCATTTTTAGAGATTTTTTTCCCACTTACTCCATTAAGTTTTTTTAATTCCCTCTTACCCAAAACACTCTAAGGAGGTCTTCCCTAATACCCCATTAAGATTTTTTATTTATTTTTATTTTTTTTTAATACCATTTTACCCTCACCCCTTTGAAACTTAGAGAGAGAGAGAGAGAGAGAGAGAGAAACCATAGGAGACTTCGCCGGAGTCCGGTCACCGGAATCCAGCCAACTTTCGCCGGATTCCGGTCACCGGCTGCCGCCCACCGAAATTTGCTGAAAATCTCACTGGAAAGGTTTTTTTTGCCACCAATAGACGTCTATTGCCCCGATAGTCTATTGCCCCCCAATAGACGTTTATTGGGGGGCAATAGAGGTTTATGAAACCTCGCCGGAAGTCTCCAAAGAGGTTGTTGTAGATCTCATATGGGGTCGGAGAGGTTTATTGCCCCCTGAATAACCTGTATTGCCCCCCAATAGACCTCTATTGCCCCTAATACCCATTTATTTCTTAAAATTAGACAAATAAAATTTTGATTAAAGAAAAAAAACGAGGAGATTACATCAATTCAAAACGTCAACTGCCCCCAATAGACGTCTATTGCCCCCCGATAATTTTTTTTTCTTTGTTCTTTCCTTCTGGGCCTTCTGCCCCTACTTTACCAAAAAAACATTATGCACTCATTTTACAAAAAAAAAAAAAAAAACAATTTGGGCACCCAAGTCAAAAGCAGGATGCGTTTCTCGCCGGTGTTCGGAGCTCCGACTCCAAAGTAGTTGCATCTGGTCGAGCTGGTCCAAAGTAGATCATTCAAAGCCTTAGAGACGACGACGCCGGTGATGCCGAAGATGGCGACGATGAAGTCTGTGCTGGAAAACAAGGGGGAAGAAGGCCGACGAAGGGATTAGTGCGGGGAAGAAGGTTCGGATCGGACTCGGAGCTTTTGTAATTAAGATCCTCATCACCGTCTTCGACGACGTCCTTGCACAGAGAGAGAGAGAGAGAGAGAGAGAGATGGATCCTCGTCGTCGGCGTCGGCGTTGGGGTCCTCCTCCTTGCAGAGAGACAGAGATGGATCCTCGGGTCGTCGTCGACGTCCTTGCAGAGAAAGAGATCGGTGATGAGAGAGAGAGTCGTCGACGTCTTCCTTGTAGAGAGAGAGATCGATGATGAGAGGGAGTCGTCGACGGCGTCCTTGCAGAGAGAGAGAGAGTCGACGTCGTCCTTGCAGAGAGAGATCGATGATGAGAGAGAGTCGGCGAGAGAGATAAGAGTGGCGACCTGTAATTTTTAATTTTTTGGAGCCCAAAATCGTCATTTAGCTATCAAGTGGGGTTAGTGGGAACAAAATTTTGTTGGTGGTGTAAGTGGGCTAATTTTAGTCTATTTTGGTGCTATGGGTCAAGGACCCTACAATATACCCTAGTAAATGAATAAGGTACATAATTAAAAACTATCCACTATCAGCCCTTGGAATTAGCTTGGTGGAAATAGCGAGGGTGATTTGAGAATTGAATTAAAACGGAGTTATATCAGATATTTAATCGCTTTCAATAAAAATAAATATACTATCCGCTATCAAAACCATAATTATTATTCATTAACACTAGCACATAGAAAAGATAACCATGTAGATAAAATTTGAGCCTATATATTCAATAACGCCACCCCATGATCTTATAAAGGAAGAGCAGAAATTTGGACACGAGGTTGGAGGCGAAAAGACATATTCCATCATTTAATCGGTAATTTGCTAGGACTAAGGGTTCATTTACACGTTCATTTAACTATATTATAAGTATTTGTACGTGTATCTGTGTGAAAAAAAATTTCACGACTTCCGTACGTCATCAATCTCCTGTCTAATAACAAAAATTTCCCGCGAATAATTAGATATAGTTTTTCTTTTAGTGATAGGGAGTGCCAATGTCTCTGATTATAATGTAGATTTCAATGTCGATAGCTTGGCATGGAGGAGGTTCTTCACTTCAAGACGTTCTCCTTTGAATCCTACACCGACTTCTCTTTTAAGTTCTTCCATAACTTTATATCTTTGGTGTTAGCGTGAGTCATGGGATTGGTATCCCATTTATCGTGGTAACTGTGGATTGATTAAGATTGTGTAATTAAGAAGAGAATATTTATGTAATTAAGGAGAGAATATCACGTTGTAATTATTGTAATTAGTTTCCTAGTAGAACTCTGTAACTTCTGTATATATACTCCAATTCGGGAGATGAGAAATATATGAGTATCAGAAAATTCCCAATCTCTTTGTTCTGTTTGACTTGGTATCAGAGCAGAGATCCGTCTGGACTCTGTTCGTTTGTTTCCGCTACAAATTTGTTTTTATACTCTTTAAGAGTTTGTCATTTGTCTTCGTTCTCTGTTCCTTTTGCTCTAAAAACCCTAAAGTTTGCAACACCTTGCCATCAAGTTTGTACTCTTTGAAAAAATTTGTCTTTGTCATCTGTAGCAGCTCTGCCGTCCTATTTCGACCCATCGAAATTTGTTTGTTCTTGAAGCTTCGGTTGTTGGTTGAAGAAGAAGAATGGGAGATTTGACCAACAAGGCAGCCATGAATCGCCTTTATCTGGTGACTTGCAACTATTGCAAAAATATTGGCCATTACAAGAGTCAATGCCCCAAATTGCTGAGAATCAACTCCAACAACTCTGGGTGGAAAGGTGGCAACAATAATCAAAGAAGCAAGGCGGTAATTCAGTTGGTGCAAGAACCTGATTTCTATGGTGTGGAGGGTCAGGACCATGCTAAGGGTAATGTTCCTCTAATTGAGGAACATCGAGGTAAAATTGGTGTTGCTTTGAATATTTCTGACTTTACTGGTAGTGATACATGGATAATTGATTCTGGTGCGTCTGACCATATGACCTATGATAAGTCTTTGTTTACCACTTTGTCTTCCCCATCTATAACACATGTCTCAAATGCAAATGGTAAGTCCTTTCCAGGTTTAGGTGTTGGGTCAGTCCAAGTTACGCCTTCTATTATTCTCTATAATGTCCTCTATGTACCCTCTCTATCTCATCACCTCTTATCTGTGTCTGAGTTAAACTCACAAAACAAGTGTTCTGTAACCTTCTATCCAATGTATGTTGTCTTTCAGGATCTGTGCACTCGGGTGATAATTGGCAAGGGAGACCTGAGGGGGAGACTGTTTCACTTGGATTGCATGTACGCAGGACAGACACAAGCACCGCAAGGTCCAGTTGCCCTGACATTGAGTTTTGATCGGTTGGATGAGTTATGGTTGTGGCATCGGCGTTTGGGTCATCTGTCTTTTGGTGTCATGAAGAAGTCTATGCCCTCTTTGTTTTTGGGAGTAAGTAATTCTAGCTTACATTGTGAGACTTGTACCTTAGCTAAGAGTCATCGGTCTAGTTATTCTCCGAGTTTTCATTCTAGTACTATGCCTTTTGAGTTAGTTCATTCAGACTTGTGGGGACCTTCCAAACATCCACCCCTTTCAGGAATACATTACTTTGTTTTGTTTATTGATGATTTTACGAGATTAACTTGGGTTGTTCTGCTTAAGTCAAAAGATGCGGTTTTCTCTGCCTTCACAGCATTCCATAATCTTGTTCGTACCCAATATGATGCTAACATTAAAATTTTCCGATCTGATAATGGGGGGGAATTTGTTAACCATTCGTTTCGTGATTATTTCCAATCTCATGGGATCGTTCACCAAACCACTTGTCCTCAAACACCAGAACAAAATGGGGTTTCTGAGAGAAAAAATCGTCATCTTTTGGATATGGGTCGTGCCCTTCTTCTTAGTGCCAATATGCCTAAATATCTCTGGGGGGAGGCGGTGCTATGTGCTTCCCATCTTATTAACCGTCTCCCATCTTCCTCTCTTCAAGGTCGTATTCCATTTGAGGTTTTGTCTAGTCATGTCTCCATTCCATCTCTCAATACCCTTCCTGCCCGTGTCTTTGGTTGTGTAGCTTATGTCCATCTTTATAAGAACCAACGTTCCAAGTTAGATGCTCGGGCCCTTAAGTGTGTCTTTGTCGGGTATGGGTCTCATCAGAAAGGGTACAAGTGTTATCATCCTCCCTCCCAACGGTTTTATGTCACCATGGATGTTACTTTCAGTGAGGACACATGTTATTTCTCGCCTATTGCGGCTCCTAGTCAGGGAGAGAAGAGTGTTTTCTTTGAAGAGCAGTACAAGGAAGTGACTAACACAAGCCTTGAAATCGCAAATTCGTCCGAGGGCCATTCCGTTGAACCACTGCAGCAGTCAATTCCAGAATCTCTTGATGCAGCTCTCGACCAATAGAGAGATTTATCTCAGCTCGTCGACCCTTCGCGTCCAACACCTCCAGTTTCTCCAGAAGCTTTGTTTGATCCGTCAACTGGGTCTGTTCGACATGTCGGAAAAGACTTCGATCCGTCGAAGGGGGAGCATCGACCCGTTGACAATACACTGCCTGAAGACATTAGTTTAAAGAATGTGCATGCTACTTCAGCTACTCCAGTCTCTCCCTCTCCATCAGCGGTCTCTCCTATTCAGTCTTCGCCTGAGGTATGTAGTGGTTCCCCTTTGTCCAATAGTCCTCCTTTGTCTAGCAGTTTGTCTAATAATCTTCCTTTGTCTAGCAGTTTGTCTAATAATCTTCCTTTGTCTAGTAGTTTGTCTAATAATCCTCCTTTGTCTAGTAGTGTTGTTCCTGTAGATGGAACTACACAGGTTCAAATTAAAGTCTTGCCAGATCGATCAACCCGTGGTCAGCCCCCAAAGAAGTATGAACTGAGTTTGAGTGCTAAGGTTAAGTATCCTGTAGCCAATTATGTGTTGACCCATAGGTTGTCTAAACCATATGTAGCCTTTGTGAATCAATTATCTTTTGTGTCTCTTCCTAGTAAAGTGCAGGATGCAATGAAGGATGAGAAGTGGGTAAAGGCGATGGCCGTGGAGATGGATGCACTTGAGAAGAACTGTACGTGGGAGTTAGTACCATTGCCTCCAGGAAAACAGACTGTCGGGTGCAGATGGGTGTATACTGTGAAGCACAATTCAGATGGGTCGGTGGACAGATATAAGGCAAGGTTAGTGGCAAAAGGTTATACTCAGAAGTATGGAGTGGACTATGATGATTGATGAGACTTTCGCGCCAGTGGCAAAGATCAATACAATCCGGGTACTTCTGTCTCTAGCAGCTAATCTTGATTGGCCTTTACAGCAGTTTGATGTGAAGAATGCTTTCTTACATGGAGATTTGAATGAAGAAGTATACATGGACTTGGCTCCGGGATATGGTACTTCCATAGGAGAGAAGATGGTGTGTAGACTAAAGAAGTCGCTATATGGTTTGAAGCAGTCTCCAAGAGCTTGGTTTGGTCGGTTCACAACATTTATGAGGAGAATTGGATATAGGCAGAGTAACTCGGATCACACCTTATTCCTTAAGCATCAGAAGGGTAAGGTTACAGCTTTGATTATTTATGTTGATGACATGGTAGTGACAGGTAATGATTCAGAGGAGATTAAGAAGTTGCAGAGTCAGTTGTCCACAGAATTTGAGATGAAAGACTTGGGAAATTTGAAGTATTTCTTGGGAATTGAAGTTGCTCGAGGGAAGGATTGTATTATGTTGAGTCAGAGAAAGTATGTCCTCGATTTGTTAGTAGAGACTGGCATGCTTGATTGTAAGCCAGCTGATACTCCTATTGAGCAGAATCATCAGTTAGCAGAATATCTGGATCAGGTACCCACAAATAAGGCAAGGTATCAAAGGTTAGTTGAGAGATTGATTTATCTGTCACACACTAGACCAGATTTGGCTTATGCAGTTAGTGTTGTGAGTCAATTTATGCATAATCCTAGTGAAGCTCATATAAATACTGTAATTCGAATCTTGAGCTACTTAAAGTCTGCTCCAGGTAGAGGGTTGGTGTTCTCCAAGCATAGACACTTGGATGTTTGTGGGTATACAGATGTAGACTGGGCAGGTTGTATTACTGATCGAAGGTCTACTTTAGGCTACTTTACGTTTGTGGGTGGTAATTTGGTTACTTGGAAAAGCAATAAGAAGCAAAAGGTGGTAGCCCATTCCAGTGCTGAAGCAGAGTATAAAGGAATGGCTCGTGGAGTTTGTGAGATGTTGTGGTTGAGGAACTTATTGAGAGATTTGGGGCTCAAACAGAAGAAGGCGATGCCTCTATATTGTGATAATAAAGCTGCAGTTGAAATTGCTCATAATCCGATTCAGCATGACAGAATGAAACATGTGGAGGTTGATAGACATTTCATTAAGGAAAAGTTGGATGGTCAAATTATTTCATTTCCTTTTGTACCTACTGAGGAGCAGTTGGCAGACATTCTTACAAAGGCAATATCTAGCAAGGCGTTTTATGACTCACTTGACAAGTTGGGCATCCATGATCTGTATGCTCCAACTTGAGGGGGAGTGTTAGCATGAGTCATGGGATTGGTATCCCATTTATCGTGGTAACTGTGGATTGATTAAGATTGTGTAATTAAGAAGAGAATATTTATGTAATTAGGGAGAGAATATCACGTTGTAATTATTGTAATTAGTTTCCTAGTAGAACTCTGTAACTTCTGTATATATACTCCAATTCGGGAGATGAGAAATATATGAGTATCAGAAAATTCCCAATCTCTTTGTTCTGTTTGACTTTTGGTTGCTCTTCGACCAGCTCAAAGATCCGCGGATCCGCCAGAAATATGCAGCTGTGAAATCATGAGGTGACCGATCAAGATCATCAAGGGTTACAGAGAACAGAAGAACATGGTCCGTAATATATAGATCTACAACCAAACACGCCTCAAAGTCTCAAACTGGCACAAAGACATGTTAAATGAACCAACAGTACTTGGAAGCAACAGTGCATACTGAGGCCATTTGAATGGTTTTGTTTACCATTTGATTACTGTGCCCATTTTACAAAGATTCGCTATAGGTCGGTTCTAATGGTACGTTATAGAACGGACTTTAATGGCGGATCTAGGATTAGAAAATAGGGAGGGCTATATATTTATGTGTCCCTTTGGGTGAAGCCTAAATTTTTTTTTTTAGTACAATTATGCACAGGTGTGCAAATGCAAGAGTGGGGAGATGAGAACCTGAGAGTTCAAGTGTTCAAAGATTGAATTTAGTTCATAATTTAGGCCTTTTTGTGAAGAAGAACAACAAGAAGAATGAGAATTTGTGATGGACAGAGAGAATGGGAGAGCCAGAGAGGAGTTTGACTTCGATAATTTGAGAGTTCAGGTGGGCTTCGTTAAACAAACATATATATAAACAAAAAAATATACATCATATATATAGTTTTTTTTTTTTCAACCCAAAAGTTTGTTCTGAATATAAAGCCATGGATAGGACGAAATAACTAGCAAATAAACCCAAGCCCAATATGCAAAGTTAACTCTATAAACTTGAACTGATTACTCGACATTCGAATGAGGCCAAGCTCTTGGCCGAGATACTAAGATAGCACAACAATTGATAAAATGATAAGTATTGAAATCAATTAAACCCACAACAATTGCACAACAGAAAGAAGACCCACTGATCGACCTTAATAAGTTTTGAAATCAATTAAAGTATACATCTATTTTTTTTTTTAAGCCTAAAAATCTCGGACGGGCTTCAGCCCGCCCAAACCACTACCTAGATCCGCCCATCCAAAAACCTAATATTTATGACGAGTTGAATATCTTATTGTCTAGGCAGTGATGATTAAGCTTGAAGGGAAAGTGAAGCAATATTAGAGATGCCACCGAGGGTATGGTAAAAGACTGCTTTCATTTATGTTTCCTAGACAGAAATGTTGGGAGCTTTTATTGCTGGGTTTTGTCCAATATCAGCTCATGAGCTCAGATCTATTCGATCACCATTAAAGACTCCCAAGAGGTATCGATCCATAGTCGATCTGTACGCACTATTTCCTTGAAGATGCTGACCACCTCCAATATTTTTCTTGTCTTATACAATACATAGGACCTTATACAAGTTTCCCTAAGATTCATACCAAAAGTTTTGATTCCGTGGACCATCTCCAGTATGCATCCACACAAATATTACTGCCTCATCAAAATGTTGTACCAAGTACTAATTAAAACAGCTGGCCTAGTCAATAACTGAACTATCAAGCCACTCCATTAATTAGAAACTTGATCGAAGACCTACATGCATGCATGAACGAAACTTATACTTTCTAAAACTAACGTTTTAATATCGTGTTAGATAATCACTAATTTTTACGATGCACTTTCAACTAATGCACTGAAAACCTATTCAAATTTTGCGATCGGGCGTGTGAACTATTACTGAACATATATCAAGTATCATTTGATATGAACCGTAGTTTTTCAGTTGTGTCAAAACCCTAACAATAGAATCCACCAAACGCGTTTCCCAGATCTTGGTTCTGTGAGACCAACAACAGAAGTCTTTGCCGTACTATGAATTGATGGATGGCCGGCCACTTTTTTCGACCACTAAAAACGGAGAAAGTCCCAGATTTGATATCGTAGATTCTCACTGTTTTGTCGGCGAGAGAAAATGGGGTGGGGCCCAGGGAGCTAGCTTTGGGATTGGGGCTCACTTTGCCGACAGATCGAGAAAACCCTAGTTAGCTCATGAAAGTCGTGCCTACGTATTCATACCATGACGTTCGTTCCTTAAATTACTATGGCTTTAATAATTTTCTACGTACTAAACCTCAATCCACCGGATTCTCGAGGACTCTGATTCTATATCCATGCTGGATCATGTGTTACAATCTCACAATTTTGATGATCGACGGATGAGTATTAACAACTAGAGGCACCAACTATTGTGATTGGTTCTAAGTACTTGATGTCCAAAGTGGACTTATATGTGAGATTTAAAGTATTAACATATCAGTTAAGAAAAATCGGGATAATAGTTGATGACTTGATGCCCTCAGTTGTACAACTCAACTAACCTGAGTTATAATCAACATTGATCGAATTTTTCTTGATTATGTCGATGTTCTAAGTCGTGTATAAGATATTTTTTTTTATCAAATAAATAACTCATAAACAACAACTAGTCTATTGTGAGTCGAACTCACGACATTTCACTTATAAAAGGGAGACTAAGTGTCGTCGGATCTATTTTCCGGTGGTAACATAGGAGGAAAGCTATGCTTGTGGTAATTATGCCACGTTGTAATCTGGATACATATCGAGTTATATTTCTGTTATGTCACCGCAATGTTAAAGTAAATTATGGCGTAGCCAGTAGAGCACTCATTGCTAGTTAGTGCTTGTTATAATACATGTATTCTGTAGAGATTTCTGATACTATTTAGGGAAATACTCTAGATGCTTATTGTAATCAGGGGTTTAGACTCAATGTCTCCCCTATATATGTATTTGACAGTTTCATTAATCAAGGCTTGAGGGTAGCCGCGCCAGCTCTTTATTTCAAAAAAAAAAAAAAACTTATACTACTAAACCAAATAGTACTTATTAGCATAATTATAAGATAATTATTTTTTAGTCTCTACGTTAATATATACATATATTCCATCCTTAAGATATACCTTATATCGCACCCAAATATTATTACCAAATGAAGTTAGAGCCAATATAAGATACTCATGTTCAAGTAAATCAAGAATATGTGTCTGACCCAAACTCTAGGTTACTTGACCTAGTTGTAATAGGGTTAGGAATTAGAGATATTCTTGGAGATATTCATAGATATCCGATTAATTGTACGATTAACTTTCCTTGTACAACTCTGATTCTATGTCTTGTAATCCTCTATATAAAGAGGTCCCTATTATCAACGAAAGGACGATTCAATTCTCTCCCAATTCAGTTATCCTTAAACACGTTATCAACACGAAGCCCTAACCCTGAAACAAATAGCCAAACCCTAATTCAAGAAGCAATAACCCTGAAATCCCAAAAACCAAAACCCAAAAACCCTAGCCACCGTCGACGCCTCTGTTGCCCGTTGCCCGTGCTAGCCTCACCACCACTCGTGCACCCTTGCTGCCCATACGCATCAAGGACTCCTCCTCGGCCCCTCAACCCTTGACAGCAGCTCCGCAAGCAATCTGCTTCTCCATCTGCAGCAACCAAGATTGAAGTAGCTTTTGCAATCCCGTAACCAGGATTGAAGTTCGACTGCACGTAACCAGGCGAAGTTCGACTGTACGTAACCAGGAAGGATTGAAAGCTAGTCTGCAATCCTACAATAAGGATCAAAGGCACACTGCAACCCTAAGAGGTATGTTTTACTAAAAGTTCCCGTTTTTGAGTTTTTTCAATTCCTCTTCTTTTCTCGGGGACTTGCAAACTCCATTCTTCTACCCCCATTTCTTCATCATAGGGGAGACCTAATTAAGCCGAACTGTGGGGGTTCATGCTCACTCCAAGCTTGGAGCTTGTTGAGATCTCCAAACTTAGAGTTTGTAGAGAATTTATGATCGACCACTTACGTCGTTGTTTCGATCTAATCCAATACCTCATGGAATTGAATTTCTTGGAAGCGATTACGCTCAGAAATTCCTAATTTCTTGGAAGCGATTACGCTCAGGAATTTTATATGTTTTCGTGGTAGCTTTTTTGCTCCGAAAGTAACCCTAATTTCTTGTTCTCTTTCAGGATGAGTAACTTGAACAAATTGGACTTTGCTCCATTGGGAACAACTGGCTCTGAATATCACAGGTGGGTTCGTGATGTCCGCCAACATCTCAAGGCCGATGGAATCCTGGATACGATTCTCGAGCCTAGCCAGGACGTGCTAACTGTTGAGCAAGCTCAAGCTTTAGAAGCAAATAGAGCAGCCTTAGAGGCAAATAAAGCAAAAGCCATCATCCTAATGACTCGTCATATAGATGATTCGCTCCAGTACGAGTGTATAAATGAAGAAGACCCCAGAAGGCTGTGGGTCTCACTCGAAGAAAGATTTGGCAACGTCCGTGACTCCCTACTTTCTGACCTAGAAGTGAGATGGCATAGCCTCCGCTTATGTGATTTCAAGTCATTTTTTGACTACAACTCGGAAGCACTTCGCGTTAAATCCTTAATGGAATTCTGTGGTAAAGAGATCACAGATGCGATGTTGATTGAGAAGACTCTCTCTACCTTCCCCGTCTCTGCATTGATGGTTTCTAAGAACTATCAAATCGATGTTACTGCAGGACGGATCACAAGGTTTCATGAGCTTATTGGAGCCATGAATGTCGCTGAAAAACATGACAACATCCTTATGAAGAACTATAATTTGAGATTCGTAGAAACAAAGCTTATTCCGGAATCCAATTATAGTCGCGCCCCTAAGAGAGGGCGCCAAGAGCGAAACCCTAATCTTATGGATACTTCTGGACGTTCTGGTCCATATAATCGCTCTACTTGGGAAGGTAACCGCCAAAATAGGCGAACACAGAACCGAAGAGGTCAACGTGGAAATAGAGAGGGAGGCAACGCCTTTGGCCATGTTAGTGGCTCCACCAACACTAGGAGCCATCTAAATGACGCTTTCAAAGCACCTCAATCAATGGAGTCTGAGCGAAGAGATGTATGTTCTCGATGTGGAGTATCCGGTCATTGGACACACATTTGCAGAGCTCGTGAAGAAATTGTCACCGCCTACAAAGCATATTGTGAAGCAAGAGAAGCTCACTATGTGGAACAAGAAGATCAAGAAGATGATCTAGAGTGAAGGGTTGAAGACTACAAATCTGGCTGGGATCAATAGATCGCCAATTCTGTTTAAGTCTTTATTTTTCCCAGAGATGTAATAGGTAATTACCATATACTTTGTAGTAAATGCCATTGGTTTAGTTTTTCTTCACATAGCCTCATCCAAAATGAGTATGATGTCTAGGAAGGTTTTGAGATAAGTGGTACTTAAGCGAGCTTTGCTCCACAGACATCTCTCTACTCACCTGGTCATATTTATTTTGGAGTTACCGAAAGAACTCAAACGACTACCTTTGTTTTGCATTAGCTAGCATTTGGATTAGATTCTCTTAATAGTTAAGAAACAATGATGTACTCCATTGGCTTATGAATAAAATTTTGAGTTCTTTTCATGACTCCATTTTGATTCTAAGCATATTACTTTGTGACTACGATGGCTGGGCCATCAGTATTAATTCATGGACATGGAATAGCTCAAGTTCCCCTTGCCAAATGGCACCTTCGTTACTGTCACAGAAACTCTCTACGCTCCTAGAGAAAATCACACCTATGAATAGCCAATGGATTCCATGTGAAAACACATGTAGAGAACGGAAATGAGTTCCTTTGCAATACCTCTAACGATTGCGAAAAAAAGCGCATCTTAGAGAAGTTTATGTGTACCTCTAGTGGACTCTATGTCATTATTCGAGCAATTAAATCCAATAAAGTTATGAGAGAAGATCTCTTGGATTTAGACACATATTGGCTTTGTCACGACATGATAGGTCAACCTGATCATGATATGATGATCCGTCTACTAAAGACTTCACACGGATATCCATTCTCTCGAGCGAAATGAGGCATGAATCAAAAGTTGATTTCTGGACTAAGTGTGACCGCCGCCGCTGCCTCTGGCGCAGCCTAAACCACTAGCCTAGAGCTGGCACAATACTTATCCATGACACCATGGATGGCGTCCATCATGGTGATGGCGCCCTAGGTGAGGCTGCAATCACCAACTTTGCTTCAAATAGTGTTTCAAACGCTCATGCCCAACCAAAATCCTCATTGGTTGCTTCTAAAGCCTCTTGCTCATTTTACAAAGCCTGTTCCTTAGGGAAATTAGGACTGAGGCCGTCCTATGCAAAAGATATGAAAATACTCATTCTGTTCTTACATAGAATCCATGGGGATTCTGTGGACTGATTCAACCAGTACTTGCGGACGTTTAAATATTTCATGATGTTGGTTGACACGCAAACACGCTAGTCACGTGTTGTGCCATTGTCCACTTGTAATGCTGCTTATGCTACTCCTAGCACATATCATATGACAACGGGCTCACTCCTTGGATCATCCTATTCAGTCAATTAGATTTGACAATGCTAGAGAGTTCACATCGAAGACTTTCGATGGATATTGCAATGGGATTGATGTTGGACATCATATTCCCATGAACACGCCCAAATGGTCTCGCGGAAACGACTACGATGGTAGTCAGGATATTGGTAATGCGCACCAACCTCCATATATCCGCCTCGGGTGATGCAATATCGCATGCAGCTATGCTAATTCGTCTACGACCTACCGCCACTCAATGTATCTCTGCGTTACAGCTAGTGACTGGGTACAAGTATTTTGTACTTACGCACATTTGAGTGAGCCATTTATGTGCCAATTGCGCCGCCACAGCGCACTATGATAGGTCCTTACAGACGAATGGAAAACTACGTTGGATTTGAGATTCCAACAATCGTCCGCCACTTAATACCCTTGCTACGCGATCTCCTTACCGCTAGATTTGCGGATTGTCACTTTGATGAGACAGTCTTCCCGTCGTTAGGGGGAGATAAGAACACGGATGTTCAACAGGAATGACATGAATTGTCATGGTCTGTCTCTACTATGTCTTATCTCGATCCCTATTAAAGTGACGAGATCACACAAATATGCTGCAAACATGTCTGCAAGGATGGACGTCCCTATGAGAGGATGTAGCGCCACCCTACACGAAGATAGGCATGGCGCCAACGCCAAAGAGAGTGGCACTCTGGCGTTATAGGCCATGACCCCAGCTAGGATGCGTGGGAGGCCCGTGGGTCCGAATGATACTTTGGCACATTCCAATCCTTTGATCATCAAGACTCAAAATCCGTCTCATGAGAATCTTCCTGATTATGGTTATCGTTAGGGGACACATCAACATCAGAACCTATTCCTGAGAATATAGAGCTCTATGAAAATTACACTAGTGTACACTAGACGTGGGATTGAAACTATCATAATTGATGATGTAGTTGCGCATTTCTTTGTGCATGAGTTTATTGAGTCCGATGATATCGAACCACGCTCTGTTGATGAATGAATGCCAACGTAGAGAAATTTGGCCTAAATGGAAAGATGCGATCCAGGTTAAGTTGGATTCTCTAACGAAGAGGAAGGTTTCCGAGCCAGTGATGCCAACACCTCCTAACATAAAACTTATTGACTAATGGGTCTTCGTTAGAAAGCGTGATGAGAAAAAGATATGGCAATCTCGCCTTATGGCTCAAGGCTTCTCACAAAATGCCCTGGAATCGACTACGATGAGACATATTCTCTCGTAATGGATGTCAGTGCACTCCACTACCCTGTCGGTTTGGTAGTTTCTGAATAACTGAACATGCAGCTTACAACTGTTGTCACTACGTATCTCTATGGGGATCTGGATACGGAATATATATGAAGGTTCATGGTGAACTTTATTTACCCAAGTCAAGTGGCTCTAGACCATGGAGCGCGTTTACAATGAGGTTGAAACGCTCACTAAAGTGACTACTTGATTGGGAAGAGATATGCCCACGCGTTTCTATAACAAGTTTCGGATTCTATCGCGGTTCATGTTCGACATGATCTTCATTGGAAGCCCTTAAAGAGTTAAGGAAAACCGCTGAACACTTGAAATTCGAGTTTGAGACGAAGGATTTTGGGAGAACACGATTATGTCTCGGTTTGGAACTTGAGCATCGTGTTGATAGATGCTTAGGCATTTTGACAAAGTCAAGCCTTCAAGCACCCCCATGATCGTCTGTATTCTTGATCCTGAAAAGGATCCTCTTCGTCCGAAGGATGATGACGAAGATGTGCTAGGGGCAGAAATGTCCTACTTAAGTACAATAGGCGCATTATTGTACTTAGCTCAATGCACAAGATTAGACATCTCATTTGCAGTAAACTTGTTAGCTAAGATATAGCTCTGCGCCAACGTGACGCCATTGGATTGGTGTAAAAGATATTTTTCGGTACTTGAGATGTACGATTGATATGGGCTTGTTCTATTCCTACAGAGAGATGATGGATTCGGACCCATCACACACCAGGAACGCCGCCAACACTGGCCTGCGTCTACTATCCCCATCCCAAAACAGTATGTGTTTTGGAAGGTTTTGCTGATATTTGGTATCTCTCTGACTAATACAAAGGTCCTTCACAAACTGGTTAAGTGTTCACCATGGGTAAAGACCGTGATATCTTGAAGGTCTACAGAATAGCTAGTTGCTATATCTTCGAACAATGCAGAGATTATTGCTCTTCAAGATGTGGTTCGTGAATGTATATGGATTGGATCCATAATTACGCATGTTTGAACAATTGTGGTTTGAAGTCTACCACAGATGAGCCTACGAGCATTTAGGATAATGCTGCTTGTTTTGAACAAATGAAGCAAGGCTACATCAAAAGCGACAACACCAAGGATAATCAGCAACAACATACTTTCCTCAAGATCAAAGTGAACTAGGCTCGATCTGAGGACAGTGTGACAGACTTGCTCACTAAGTCATTGCCTAAATTCCACTTTCGAGAAACATGTTGGTAGCATCATTTGCGGAAGTTATCCGAACTCCCATGACCGTAGTCATCAGGGGGAGATGGGGGAGATGTCTACATGTATGGTCTCGAAACGTGAAGGGTGTGTTGTGCTCTTTTTCCCCTTCGACCGAGGTTATTTTTTTCCCATAGGGTTTTTGTTACTCGACAAGGTTTTTAATGAGGCAACGAGAGGAGCACCACGTTTGGGCGACACAAGGGGGAGTGTTCAAGTAAATCCAGAATATGTGTCTGGCCCAAACTGTAGGTTACTTGACCTAATTTTAATATGGTTAGGAATTAGAGATATTCTCGGAGATATTCATAGATATCCGATTAATTGTACGATTAACTTTCCTTGTACAATTCTGATTCTATGTCTTATAATCCTCTATATAACAAGGTCCCTATTATCAATGAAAGGACGATTCAATTCTCTCCCAATTCAGTTTTCCTTAAACAACTCAATATTTATCAACAGTCAACCCCACCCTCCATAATTAATAATGAGAAGCATGCTTTATTATTGTTGTTGGTGTAAAGTCGTTAGCGATCAATGTATCCTATATTGGACCAAACATTTCTTCACCAAGAATCGATCACTATAAGAAAAGAGTGGTCTATTCTTCTAAGCTGACGCTGGATAAGTAGATGATGAAGCTCAAAGTCTCAAACCAAGAACAAATTGTGTGGCACTGAAATTGAAACGTTATTAATTAAGTAAAAATGATGGAACACTCAATAAATTAATTATTGATTAGGACACACTTTTGATCGATGCCAAAGTTTGAATATAATACGTCACTAGATGCTCAATACATTATGTAAACGACAAAGGATGGAGTGAAAGAACCTTTGCTAAAAGCCTAAAGCTTTGGAATAACCACCGCCCTCTCCCCCCCCCCGGGACGAACATGAATTGCTTACCCTACCGACACTTCGATGGGTCTTCAGACCTGCCAAAAATATATAAGGAGAAGACATATAATTGGGTCTACCAGACTACCATGTCCAAAATGATCGATCGAATCTATTTTTTGCATACTTCGACCACTTTCAATAATTGTTCATTTCTTTAGAGGGAACATTTTAAAAGTGTTTGAGAAATTCATAATCGAGTAATACTTTATAATTTTGTCTTTTTTTTTTCTTTTTCAAATAAATACTTCTCATAGGATAAAGTCTAACAATACAACAAAAACGACAACAAATCTGTAAATGTGTCAAACTCAATAAGACAGTAAAAATAGTAATCATGATAGAGGAAAACTAAGGCGCATAAACTTTGCTCTAACAATAATCTACATCCAAAGCAATAACATCCATATAAACAGCTATTTCCAATTAAGAGGATGCCCATCCCCACTCCCATATACCTGAATCCCTAGCTGTCATAGATGCATTACAATTATCCTCATAGAGGACAACTTGTATAAAGCCAAGAGTCTCATTTAAAGACTGATCAATAGAATGATCTAAATAAGCAAAGTGAGCTAACTTATGAGTTTATTTGTTTCACGAAAAATATGTTGAATTCTAACAAAGTCAAAAGTTTGCAAATACTCCTTACAATCATCAAGAATCCGACTAACATCAGATAGAGTTGTTCTCAACCTGTTGATTCAACACAACTTCCAAGATAGAGGAGTCACTCTCAATCTCTTTCCAACCTTGATGAATGGCCAAGAGCAACCCAACTCTACATGTTTCAGCCTCACTATGTAGCGCCGAGCCATCCAAAGAAGAAAGTGAACAAAGCCTTCATTTAGCCATCTAAAGAAGATCGATCTATTTCATTCTTTCTAGATTTAAGGAGTAAGGACTAACCACTGTACTAAGCTCCTACAAAATCGAGTCTTTGTACATTATATTATGTTAGTTTCAATTCATTTATATTTATTTCGATTCATCAGTTTGAATTAGCAAATATGAACTTCTCCACATTGACCTATCCCTTACAAGAATTCGAATCCGTGTCTTAGACATGAAATAAAGACAAATAGAAAGCAAAAGAGAAAGGGAAATGGTGGAGATAAAGCCATAAAGGTTAGAGATTAAGAGATTCAAGGAACAGGCTTGGAAGAACAAAAGCCTAACATGGAGTTAAAGCGAACAAATCGGGCAATGGCTTGATGCGAATCTCGCGATCGATTTTTATTTTTTCATCTCCAACTCCCCCTAAAAAAAAAAATTCATCTTTGATGTGAGTGAGATTTGAATCCATAATCTCCATAATGTTAATTAGCACCCATCTAATTAACAGACCACGACTCACCGACAACTTCGCTATTAATTCTTAAAATCGCAAATCTAATATCGACAGAGTAAACCTCGATCTGATTTGAGAGAAGAGCGAGAATGAAGGTTTGTTTCATTCTTTTGGTCTTCTCTCTAGGAATGATACACCGATACATTTTATAATTTTTTTTATGAAAATAGCAGAGGCACCAATCTAGCTATGTGCCTCGTTCATATTATTAATAGGGAAAGAGTACAACAGGGGGGGGGGGACATATTGCCTGAATCCCTAGAACCATTACACATATCCTCATAGAGAACGTCCCGAATAATAACAGACGTCTCTTCTACCCAAAATTCATCAATACTATTCCAACTAGCAAGGTGTGCTAACCTATTGGCCACCCCATTTGCTTCACGAAAGACATGCCGAAATTGAAAGGACTTAAAAGAACTAGCGTATCTTTTACAATCCTCTACAATCCGGCCTATCTCTGACAAGTCCTCCTCCTCCCCATCAAGGGCATTTACTAGCATAGCACAATCTGACTCTACCTCAATCTCATCCCAACCTTGATGTATAGCTACCAGTAAGCAGGCGCGGAGTGACTCCACCTCAGCATGCAACGGAGACTGTATATAAAGCAACGCAGACTGTATATAAAGGAGAGTACAGTCTCCGTTGCATGCCGATACATTTTATAATTAAGTGTAAAGAGTACATTTTTGATGCAAATAGATTATTCGACAAAAATCCTAAATAAAAACAATTCCATATGAATAATAGCCAAGTCAATCTTTTCACCATAACATTTGAATGAAATCCGGTCTCGACTCTACAAGTTTTCTTCTTCCTTTTTGTTCTTTTGGGTCAAATCTCTCAAAATAGTAACGCATGGTAGTCATCTCAAACATGTACACGCAACGCATGTGGATCTTGGGCCAAACTTATCTTCTACGCGCGCCTTTATTTTTGTGTGTATCAGGTTTCAACTTCAGGTGTTTAGACTTTAGACCAGCTTATCCAAGCCCAACGTTGAGAGAAGCATCGATGTTTACTTAAATGTGCATAAAAAAGAAAAGGTGCTGCTTGAATCAATCAGTTTCTCATTTACGAGCACAAGGGAAATTCGAATGCCGTTAATTGGATATCACATAAAAATAAGTGAACTTTCCTTCTCCATCATGGCTTTACGATAATCATATCATCATACTTTAAAGTATATGCGGTGCATTCGTTCCTCATTTAAGGTTAGTAAGCATGATGTATATTCTTCACTTAATGGACGACAACATTTGAGCAAAAATACAACAATCATGTGTCATTCATCACCTAGTAGTCGAACATTGTCGACCACCCTATCGATACCATATAACTTATGACTCAAGCTAATTTGATATACACTATATTATCAATAGTAGTGACTCACAAAATAAATACGATTAAGTTTCATCAATATTCTACAAAAGTAAGTAGATTCCGATAAAATTCATTGGAAAAGAAAAGATAATACCTAGCTATCACGAATTTGGGAAAAAGCAAACGTATTTTTCCCTGGATTAGAGATAGGGACCCAGAGAGTGGGAGGCTACCAAATCAGTTTGAACCACGTGTGCAAAATAAAGCGGGCTTTCGGTTACGGATTTGGATCATGAAATGGATGGTCCAACTCCAATTCCAAGTCCAAAGTCCAAAGTCCAAATCCACCAACTTACTTCCTTATCCAAACAAAATCCAAGAAAGAAAGAAAATGAAAAAGTTTGACACTCCAACTCCCAAGTCTCCACCTTGATTTTATCGTTGGGAAAACAAAGTTGAAGTCTTTTTTATCCAACTAACCAAATTCTTTGAATCTTCATAAACCCTCTGCTTTGTTTCTACACCCCCCACGAAACCGGTTCCCTCTGCACTCAAGAAACCCAGGTATTCTTTTTCTTTTCCACCCACCTTATTATTTTTTTTTTTTTCATATTACTTTGGTTGTTATCAAAGTTTCTTTCTTGAAATCTTAAAGAGAGCATTTGAATCAATGGAAGAGTAATGATGGGTGTCTTTGCTTGAACTTGGTTTGGTGAAATTTCTAGTTTATGTCTTGTTGGAATATGAATTAACAAACTGATAATGTATACTGTGCTTTGTTGAGTTGATTGGAGTTCTTTCTAAGAATTGAATGCAATCTTAGATAATGGGGTTACTGTGGATTATGCTAAAAGTCCAATGTTTTGATATTGTAAATGGAATGGGGGTTGTTAGGATGAGATAACAGTAGTGGAAGGTGCAATCTGGAATCTTGTGGGTAGTGCACTAATTATAGGATTTTAGATATTGGATTAGCTGTGGAGTTAAAGATGCAAGAAGAGAGTCACCTTCTTGGTTCATCAATTACTGCCATGACCAGCAAAGAACTGAAATTGCTGTAATTAGAACCCGTATGCAGAACCCAGTTATTGGTGTGATTCCGAAGTAAGGAAAATTTCTTTTCTTTAACCAAAAATGAAGCATAGTCAGCAAACACATTTGAGGGAAATAAGGGTTTGATGTCTTGTGTCGGTGCCTGCATGTATCCAGACTCGAAGAATTCATGTAGTGGCTCTGAATTCTGGATGTTTTGTTGTGTTAGCAAATGTTTGCATTTAATTATTTGGGGAAAAGTTATTTTGATTTCAGGGGTTGCTTTCTTTTTTTTCTCTTACCTTTGGTTTTTCTTTCTTCTCACTGATACATAAGATTTATTTCTTGTAAAGCTGATGATGTTTCTTGCATGGAGATCAGTTCTCCATCGTTGCTATTTTTTTTTTTTTTTTTTTTAAGCAGTGGTTTAGAAGGGGATGATTGTTCGGTCTGGGGAGAATGGAAACTAATGGTAGCATTTCTAATTCCCATGAAAGTCAACCTTCAGATGCTTCAGATAGTACTAATAAAGAGAAGCCTACTGAGAAAGTAGTCTTTATCAACCATGGTATGTCTCTTCCCAGATTCAGTCCTACCCAAGAAAAACGAAAAGAAAGAAAATGAGCTGTCTTTTTGTTACAAACCCCTTGTTTTCCTTCCTGTCACAACAATGAGTCTACTGTTTTCTCCAACACTTGTACTCATTCATTCACAAATCACAAGTCTCTGAGTTGTGTTGTGAACTGTGGTGGTTGTTGGAAAATTGGTGTTGGTAGTGTGGTACATGGTTTGATACATGTTAGAAGCATACTAGATGAGGACTTTCCTCCAACACTTGAAGAAGTCAATTATCTTGATGAGTTAAAGCTTTCTTCATTAAATTATTAATCTCACTTTTATACATTGTTGGAAAATTGGTGTTGGTAGTGTGGTACATGGTTTGATACATTTTAGAAGCATACTATATGAGGACTTTCCTCCAACACTTGAAGAAGTCAATTATCTTGATGAGTTAAAGCTTTCTTCATTAAATTATTAATCTCACTTTCATACATTGTCTGCTGCTGAAATCTATCTAACACAATGTTAAGTAATTTTTTGACTTTTATTTCAATCTTATTCTTTCAATAACATGAATGGCTTTACAATGCAGCTGAGATAGCTTGGCAGGAGAGAAGAAGAGAATGGGTTGGTGATCAGTCTCAAAAACCACGAAGAGCACCAAGAGAACCAATAATGAGGTAAATGCTTCTATTAAAGTTTTTTTTTTCCCGAACTTATTACATTAATGATTTACATACTAATAGATTGCATCAGTTCTTTGGTCACGCCTGATATTCTCTATAGATTTCTTGTCTACCAAAAAAGTACTCATTATTTATTTAGAGTTTTCCTTGGCGGAGTAACAGACCTTAATTTGCCAATGATCTAGAAGGAAAAAGTGAAGGATTCATCAATATTTGTGTCATTGTTTGTTGAACTTGGAACCTTTATTACTATTATTTTTTTGTCTGAGGGTATCCGTTGTTTAAAGAAAACTTGACACTAGCATGATTTTAAAGTGTCTAACATACCATTTGAACCATATGGTCTCTTCTGAAGCCTTTATTGTCCTACCCTCCACCTTTCAGGGAATTACTTCATGTTAGAGCTTCTTGAAATTTTTTATGTAAAGGGTGATGCTTGAGGAAAAGAAACTGGCCTCTCTTTTGAAAATATTCTTGCTTGTGAAAAAGAAAAAAGATTAAGGCAAAAAAAAAAAAAAAAAAAAATTTCACCTTATCTGCAAAGTGATGAATGACAACCTAAGTGAAAGAATCATATGCTCCCAAAGTTGCAGTTGATGAATGATGCTACTATGATTTTTTTGGCTACGCGTGTCATATACTTGTTCAATGGATGCACAGCCTTTTTAGTTACCTCTTCAGCACGAAAGTACTCTCTCTTTTTTTTTTTCTTTTTTTTCTTGTCTTAAAGATGAAAGTACTTAAGGAATCTTCTTTTTTCAGCTGGACCACAACGTATGAGGATCTTCTTTTAACTACTGAACCTTTCCAGGAGCCCATACCTTTAGCTGTAAGTTTCTGTTTGCTTTCCTTTCTTTCCTACTCTGGGTGATGTTGATATGGATCTCAATATTGGTGTTCTGCAGGAAATGGTGGATTTTTTAGTTGATATATGGCTCGAAGAAGGCCTATATGACTAGATGATTGGAGCACAGTAAGAATTTCACCCAGTTTTTTGTGTGGATACTGATGCTGAAGCAAACCTATACCTGACATTATTAACTGATGTTAGATTTGGAATTTTGTTCATGATTACTTAAACTGGAGTGATTGCATTGGAAAATTCATTACATGTAAAGATCCATTCATCTTAGCATATTGCTTCAGGATAGCTAAGCATTTGTGTAATCAACTAATCAGATTCTCTAGTTTGCCTACGATATTGGCCTTTTAATTTTGTACTTTTTGACAACTCAACATTTTGCGATAATAACCGAAGAGGTTCATGTTTCTTGATTTGCTGTCAACTTGTCTATCAACTACTGTACTTGCATTTTACTCTGGTTATAATCCAGAGAATTCTGAATCTTTGAGCAAGGTTTATTTCGTGTTAATGTTATCATAGGAGAAGTTTAGTGCTTATGCGTTCATGGTTGATGGAATAGGTACCTGATTCCAGTTTACAAGGTGTACAGTAGCTCGCATTTTCAATGTGGGATATGTGAGACATCAAATCTGCCTCAGAGAGGGAACTTGAACTTGAAGTTCGTAGATTTTTTTTTTTGGTCTGAAAAATAGTAGAGTTTGGGAAATGGATATACAGCTAGTTACTCTAAACCTGGGTGGTACATTCGAGCATTGTGTAAAAGTACAATTTGGTGCAGTCCGGTCTAGTCTACAGTGGCCAAATATAAAGGAAAACTCTACTATGTTCCGGAGTAGGGTGTTTCAGCTGTTGTATTTACAGTTGAAAAGACCTGAATCATGCTCCCGAGCATGTAAACGAGATAACTTAGGATCAGCATGACTGTCCGACTAATTTGCAAGCCATTGTGTCGGTTGAGTCCAGATTTTCTTTTGCTGAGGTTGGATAACATCAAGCTTATGTGGACACCTTTGGCTATTGCCTTTGCCACCTCTGAACCCCTTAACTGTCTCAAAGAATAACGTGTGGTGATAGCAACTCATGGATGATAAGGGGGGTTATGACCGTATTTTCTGCTTCTCATTTGGTGCTCCACCAAGTCTTGTTCAAGTCAGGAGATCTTGAATGGCAGTCAGTCAAGTTAACACCTTTTGGTTAACACTAATGTACCACTGATATAGTGGAGCTGATTGGGAGGGACCCATCAAGAGTTCAAGACAAGTATCCAAATATTCATATTGAATTGATTCTTCCCTAGTTGCTCAATTCAGCAATTTCAACCGTTTCTCCGTATTTTGAATTTTCTATATTTTAGGGAAAAATGAGCCTCTTTTGCTCCAACAGATTTCTTATAACTATTCATATTTTAGGGATAGTGAGGAAAGAGAATAAAATTCTCTAAATTACAGCATTCTCTAAATTTTTTTAAAAAAATTATGGAGATTGTTGTAAAATAGGAAATCTGTTAGAGTTGGAGAAGAAAAATTGCTTAAAGCTTTGATTTTTGCTTCCCTATAAAACAAAAGGGTCTTTCTAAATGTACCCAGCAAAATATTTTTTTTTTAATTACCTTTAATTTATGTTAAATTTAACCAACTGATTTCCCAAAATGCCCTAGAATACAATGTACCCAGCAAAACAAAACATTCTACCCAGATCTTTATGCTCGTTCATCCCCATTATACCCCACCCAGCTGAGATTAGGAGATTTATTTGTTTTGTGCTTCTGAGCACTATGAAAACCATGATCGGACAATGCTTGCAGCAACAAAACTTACATATATATAGAACAATAAGAGATCTCATTCATTACTATCAAACTAGTTCATACATTAATAATTGATTAATTAAAAGGAAAAAAAAAAGAACGGATTTTTGCATTGATATAATAACAACACCATATAATTAAGAGCACGTATTGAGCCTTAGAATTAAAAAAAAATATCAATTATCGATCAGGTAAGCCTACGGTAGGTTCTTCGATGTGGATATGAAGTTGGATTTTGAAAGATCTCATAGTGTTGGAGTGTGGGACAATTATTGGAGTATAGAATCTGACAAAGATGAGAAATATAGCAAATAATGATCAAATATCTTCTGATTGATGTGGAGGGACTTCAAGTTGGGCACACAAGCAGTTCTTGGGAATGCACGTATTAATTCGGTTATAATTTTGGCATAAACAAGTGTTTTGCAATTGAATAAAGATTCAAAATGTAGTGGCCTATTCCTTTTTACTACATGAATTGTTGTTCACCGTTGAGCCTGTGCAGAAATCTGGGTAGGGCATGATGGGGATGAAAAGCATAAAGATGGGTAGAGACGTGTAGAGTCATAGAGTATGTTTGGTTTTGCTGGGTACATTGTTTTTCAGGGCATTTTAGGCAAATCAGTTGATTAAATTTAACATAAATTAAAGGTAATAAAAAGAAAATATTTTACTGGGTATACTTAGAACTTTGCTGGGTACATTTAGAAATACCCAAAACAAAATGAGGAATGCTAGCAACCTTCCCCATCTACCTTCCCCATCTACCTTTCCCACTCATTAATTGACACCTATTCTCTTATTTCACTCAAAACTATAAGCTGACTTTTGTATTTTCCGAATGTACCCCTAATTATTGCACAATTAATTCTTATTTTCAATTTTTTTTTTTTGAAAGGAAATTGCATATTATCAAGCAACTTAGATACATGCATAAGCAATTTGTACATCGGAGAGCCATTGTGGCCCATCCTCTACCCAAACACGAAATGCAGGAAACAAAAGCGCTTTTCTGGCTAATATATGCGGCTGCCTGATTACATTTCCTAGGGCAATATGTACAAACAACTGAATTGAAAATGTGAAACAAAGTCTTCACCTCTTCCACTAAACAACTTTCAACAGACAAATCAAACTCATCATTGTTAAGATCATTAATCACAGACAGTGCATCTGATTCAAGGATAATGTTAGAAGATTGAAATCTTGCTTGAGAGATGACTTGGAGTCCCAATGCTGCCGCATACAACTCAGTAGCTTTTACACTAAAACGACCCACCATTCCCATAGAGATTACCAACAAAAGTTCACCATTTTCATCTCTTATAAGAGCACCTAATCCTCTCTTTCCAGCAGCAACATGTACACTTCTATCCACATTCAATTTAAGAAAATAAAAATGTGGTTTTGACCAACTATCACGTCTAGGCACTGAAGGAACTAAACATGGTTGACCAACAGTAACAGAGATGAAATCAACAAGGAAAGAAAGAACCTGGGATAGCAGAGTGTGAGCAGATACAAACTTATGTTGGAAAATCTCTTCATTTCTTGCCTGCCAAATGCGTCGACATAAACACACCATAAGGGCTAGTTCTGATGTTGTTAAAGCAGAAACCGGATAATGAACTAGGTCCTTGAAGGTGCCCTGCTTCCAACTGCCAACTAAATTCCTAAAAGGGGAGAGCTTCCAAACCTCCTTAGCCTTCGAATAAGACCATAAAGCATGAGTTGTTGTCTATGGAAATAAGAAGCAGCGAGAGCAGATTGGGGTTGAAAGCAGATGTCGCTTGTGTAGGTTGACTGCACAAGGCAAAATTTCATTTACAGCTCGCCAAAAGAAAATTCTAGCTGCAGCTGGGGTTTTAAGTCTCCAAATACATCCCCAAATGTTATACTGTGAGATAGAATTGCCCTCACCATCACTCTGCCAATCTCTCTTCTTCAAGATTAGTTTGTAGCCACTCTTTACCGTATACAAGCCATTCTTGGTATAATGCCAACATAGCACATCTGAAGCCGGGGAAAAAGGTAAAGGAATGGATAATATTGCTTCAGCCTTCGACGCCCAAAAGGTATGTATGATCATATCTTAATTCCAACAACCATTAGCACCAAAGAGACTAGAAACAGAAGAATTGAATAAAATACCAGATAGAGATTGTATACGAAAAGAGTGAGGTATCGGTATCCAAGCATCTCTGTAGATTGAGATTGATCTTCCATCCCTAACTTTCCATCTTAGACCAGAAACAAGAAGTTCCCTTCCCCATAAAATGGACCTCCAAATGAAAGACGGTGATCTGCCAACTTGGGCTTTGAGGAAAGAAGTGTGTGGGTAGTAGCGGCTTTTGTAAATCCGAGCCACTAGGGAATCTGGGTATGAAAGTAATCTCCATGTTTAGCCAGAAGAGCTTGATTAAAATCGACAAATTCTCTAAAATCCAGGCCTCCTTGCAACTTGTTCCTACAAAGTCTACTCCATGCTAACCAGTGAATACCCTTCATGCCCTTTCTTCTGCCCCACCAAAACCTGGTTGAAAGTCCAGACAAATTATGACAAAAGTACAAAGGCATCCGAAAAACACTCATTGAGTAAGAGGGGATAGCCTGAACAACAGACTTCAGAAGAATCTCCTTTCCTGCCTGAGATAATAATTTTTCCTTCCAACCAAACACTTTATGCCAAACTCTATCCCGCACAAACTTAAACAGAGATCTTTTATTTCTCCCCGCCATGGTTGGCAATCCTAAGTATTTTTCATGGCAATCAACCATTGGGATTCCCAAAAAGGAACTGATAAAGTCAATATAATCATGTGCAATATTAGGACTGAAAGAGAGAGCAGACTTTTGAAAATTGATTTTCTGGCCAGACACTTCTTCATAAAAGGTGAAAACATTGCGAAGAACCTGGGGGGGGTATCTTGATCAACCACAAGGAACAAGAGGCTATCATCAGTATGAAAGAGATGAGAAATTGGAGGAGCAGACTCGGAGAGCCTTACACCAAATCTGAAACTTCAGCAAATCTAAGCAAACTTGAGAAGCCCTCAGCTACAAATAGGAAAAGATAGGGAGATAAAGGGCAGTCCTGCCGAATTCCTCTAGTAGGGACAAAGTGACTGAGAGGTTTTCCATTCTAGAAGACTTAAAATGAGACTGTTGTGACACAATCCATAATCCGACGAACCCATTCTGGATGAAAACCCAGTTTTAGCATCATTGCTTCCAAGAAACACCACTCAACTCTGTCATAAGCCTTTGCCATAGGGCTGGGAAAAAAAACCGATAAACCGAAGAACCGGGCCGAACCGACCCGATTTTAGCCTGTTCAGTTCGGTTTTGTCTCTTAATTCATTATTTATTTTCGGTTCGGTTCTAATATAGTATATTTCGGTTCGGTTTCGGTTCCTCAATTTTATTTGTTGTTTTACCCGAACCGAGAGAGTGTAGGATATATTTACACTTTTCTCTACTTTTTATACTATTTTTTCTCTAATAAAATACATACCCTACTGACCTACTCCCATTTCTCTCTCTCTGTCGGCCCACTACCTCCCTTTCTCTATTCTCTTTTTGACTTTTTCTCTATTCCCTCTCTCTATTATGTTACTTACCTATCAGCACGTGATGTTCACTGACTTCACTCCAATTCCCTAGGTTTCTCCAATAGAAAATGGCCAAGAAAATAAAAAAGTCTCATTAATCTACTCCCCACTAATTTTTTTTTTCTTATTAGTCATACCTACCCCATCTCTTCCCTCTCATAGCCGCAGCAGCCATATTCTTCTTCTTCTCCTCCTCTTCTCCTCCTCCTCCAGTTCTGGTGTGTTCTCTAATGGAGAAACTGAGAAAATTGCAGAACAAAATGTGGCTGGGAAGCTGAGAAACTGGATAGGTTTACATGTGTACAGGAACCGGTTACAAGCCGTAACCGAACCGTTCCAAGTCGGTTCCGGTTTCAAGTCGGTTCCGGCAAAAAAACGCAGCAACACCGAACCGGAAAAACATCATCGGTTCCGGTTCCGGTTCCGGCAAAAAAATCGAAAAACAGAACCGATCCCAGCCCTACTTTGCCATATCCAACTTTAAAACAATAGCTCCCAAGTCATCATCTCTTAATCTCTTGACAAAGTGTGTTGCTTCGAAACCAACCATAACATTATCCAGAATGTTTTGCTTTAGAAGAAAAGCAGTTTGTGAAGGATAAATAACCGATGCCAATATCTTTTTTTGTTGGAGAGGAAAGATCCCACATTGGAAAAGTGACAAATAAAATATAACTTATAAGTGGGTGGATCTCACCCAATTGTACCGAGACCTTTTGTAATTAAAACCCAACACCTAACAGGTGGTTAAGTTGGGACAATATCGGTACAATGGTGGACCATGGGCCACGCTTGTCGCTGTTTAACATGGTATCAAAGCGGGTCTCTCTCCAATTGCGTCTCCAATTGTCATGGGCCCGAATTTGGGTTCCATATATTGCCATCAAAATATTCTGATTGGATTGTTACCAAGTGTCTGATGTGGGTCTTGGATTGTTATATTGGCCAAGTCTCCGATATGAGATTTGTGTCCCAATTTCCAATGTGGGAATTGGATTGTTAATTAATTTCACGTGCAGATCTAGAGCTAGGTTGCACGTGAGGGGGCGTGTTGGAGAGGAAAGATCCCACATTGAAAAAGTGACAAATAAAATATAACTTATGGGTGGATCTCACCCAATTGTACCGAGGCCTTTTGTAATTAAAACCCAACACCTAACAGGTGGTTAAGTTGGGACAATATTGGTACAATGGTGGACCATGGGCCACGCTTGTCGCTGTTTAACATTTTTAACCGATTTGCAAAAGTTTTAGCAATCAGCTTGTATACTACATTGCACAGGCTGATTGGTCTAAAGTTTGCCACTGTCAATGGTGTTGCTACTTTTGGGATCAAAGTAAGAAGAGTATGATTGAAATCTTGAGTACTAGCAACTCCTTTCAGTACCTGAAAACACAACGTGCTGATTTCATCCCCAACAATGTGCCAGTGCCGCTGGTAAAATATTGCTAACATACCATCAATCCCTGATGATTTTGAAGGTGCCATTTTAAACAGAGTGGACTCCAATTGAGCTCTCTCAAATGGCTGTAACAACATATTTTCATTTAAATCTCTCTCTCTCTCTCTCTGCGAACATGTCATCCTTCTAACCTTCTCCTCTTAGTCTTCCTCTTCCTGTTCATATTCCTATTCCTCCTCCTCTTCCTTTTTCTTTGTATCATTCATCTTTGTTCAATACCAATTCTTACTTCAATACTCATCTTCTGGGAACAATTGTATAGCCCAGATTAGAAAAATTCTTCATCTTCCTCCTCCTTTTACTTTTTCTTTGGTTCAATACCAATTCTTCTTTGGTTCAATTACTAATTTTTCTTTGGTTCAATACCCACCTTCTGAAACAATTGCATAACCAGATCAATTAAAACTTTCTACACCCAAAAAAAAAAAAGTTTCCCACATTCAGATAAAAAAAAATTCTGCGCACAATACCAAAGACCAACTTTGTGGGTTCAATTCTGTAGCATAGATCAAAAGAAAAATTCCCCTGCCCACAACATAGGAAAAAAATTGAAATAATGATCGAAACTACCCATAAACTTTCATTGTTGTCTCATCATTCTTTGTACTCAAATCATGTAGTTTGTATTAGATTCTAGGTTTTAAACAAAATTGAATTAGAGATGAATAATAGGTCATTAATCTCCTTCAATCATAGTGATTTATTAGTAGATATGATCGTCTGAATTTAGAGTAGGGATGGCAATGGGGAGGGTAGGGTAAGGGGATTAAATTACCATCCCCATACCCGACTTCATTCCTCATCCCCTTACCCGCCCCAATCCCCGTAATAAAATACTGGGGATTCCCCGTCCCCGTCCCCGTCCCCATTGGGGATTAGGTCTCTGTACCCGCCCCAATCCCCGTTAACAATATTACTAATTTACTATATAAAAATTCATAGAAATAATTTTGGATTGTAAAATATGAAGTTAAAATCAAATATCAAAATAAAATAAATTTTTTATTTCAATCAAGGAAAATTGACATGTTGATAAAAATATTTTATTAAAAGAATCTTCCTTTTTTTTAACATATTTATTAACAGAATTTAAATATTGACAAAAATATGAAGTTTACATAACTATTTACTAGCCCCTGAACATGTGCTCCGTACATGTCAATTGGCTTTTATTTATTTATTTATTTTTTAAATTAAAAAAGTTACTGCAATTTCTCTCCTAATTTTGGGGAACCTTGTCATTTTTTTATGGGAGGTATTGCAATTTCTTCAAATATGATATAGTTTATTGATTATCTTATCCTCATATAGAAATAATTTATTTATTAATATTTATAGTATGTGAGGGCATATATGGTACTTTAAAAATTTAACTATTCCCTTAAGAATTGGTTTAATTATATAAGATTTATAAATAATATCAAAACTATATATAATAAATAATATATATATATATATATATATTTCAGATAATTCTTATTGGGTGGGTATGGGGATGGGGATTAAAATACCATCCCCACCCCGTACCCGATTTCAAAATTCGAATACTGGGGATTCCCATCCTCGTTACCCGATTTCCCCCGAATTTCTACCCGTTAGGGTCGAATACCCAATGGATACCCTACCCGATGGGGATTTTTGTCATCCCTAATTTAGAGTTTGTATTGAACGATGAGAATGGGTAAGAATTTATTGCCGGAGAGAAAGAGAGAGGAGAAAAGAATTTAAATAGAATGAAAGATCACAAAATAATAAATTTATTGATATGCAATAATAAGGGGTATATTCGGAAAATATAAAAGTCAGTTTGATAAATAAAAATATTATAGTTTTGAGTGAAATAAGAGGACAAGTGTCAATTAATGAATGAGAAATGTAGAAAGGGAAGATAAATGAGGACAGTTTGAATTCTGTACTATTCATTGATCTGACAGCTTCCGTCTCCAACCCAAATGACTAAATTATAGCCCTAAAATATATTTTAACATTTTGGATATGTTATATATATATATATATATATATATATATATATATGTTCTTATTTTTTAAAGTCAATTGAGTTAGAGTAATTTCAATAATTTTTTATCATAAAATTAATTTTTTTTGCTGTATTTTTTTTTTTAAAGAAATTAAAAAATATCTTTAGCTAATTTTGAAATGGAATAAAACTGGAATCATATTTGTAATATTTATTTTATTCATGACAAAAGCATTTAAAAAGGAACACAACAAAGTAAGAAAATGCAAACACTTGTCAACGGCTCAAGGTTTTAAATATCGGTATCTTCATATCTATCGGTATTTTGAAAAAGGGAGATATTGGAAATATTGGGGATACAGCGTACGAAAATATCGTTTTTGAAAAAAGTCAATTTATTAGAAATTTAGAACTACATATAAATACATATGAATGTCAACTTCATCTACATCCAAAAAGAGACTCTAGGAGGTTGAAAAGCCGCTCGCTGGTCTACGAAAATGTAATAATCATACCAAGACATATGACCCATATAGTGCGAATTGTAGTGATGAACATGATAGTTATAGATCTCTTTAGAGCTGCCGACTGTTTCCCCTATAAGGGGATAATAAGGATGAACCCAACTGGATGACTGATCATACACTTCTCCATATTGATTATATCCATAAGCATCATAACCAAATTGATTGTTGCCTTCATGAGATTCATTTGAGATCCCACTGCGCTCTGTGCCTAAACTGATAGAGTCAAAACTTAAGGCAATTGAAGAAACATCAGATGGGGTACTTTGATCATCAGTTGCACCTCTAGTCCTCCTCCCATATCGGGTCTTCTCTTGAGCACCATGACCAGCTGTTCTCACTCCGTGGTCTTCATCTTGGGTGGCATGATCAAAATTACCTTCACAGGTAAATTGGAATCCTCCATCCACAGAAGATTGTCCATATTCATATCTTTCACCTCCACCACCTGTTCCGCTTCCACCCTCTCCACCATCATCAGAACTATCTGGAGTTGCTGTACCACCCCACGCATCATCACTATCTGAATTATCTTCTGGGTTTTTAACAACTTCTTCAGATAAGGCTCTCTCTACGTTGATTCTAGCATTAGTTGCAGTTTCTACAACTTGTGGAAGATGTCTTCCAGCTTCATCATCTAGGTGTGCAGGCATAATCGAATCATGAAGTGGATCAATGCCATTATCAAGCGGCTCACTTGCAACATGAAGTAGATCTATATAGTTGTTTTCATTGACCACATTATTCTTTGCCTGTTTATCTCGCAGCCGCAGCTTCATGTTGTAGTAGTAGTATACAAGCTTTTCCAACTTCTGATATGCCAAACGGTTCCTTTGCTTGGTATGAATAATAGCAAATGTACTCCAATTTCTCTCACACGCAGAAGAAGAAGCTGTTTGTGCAAAAATACGCATTGCAATTTTCTGCATGTTTGGTGCAGAATACCCACATTGTGTCCACCAATCAGCTGTAAAGCTACTACAATGAGTTACTGCTATAATAGATCAACATTTTCTATTAAAGAAATTATATGTGTGTGTATGTGTGTGTTTTAATGTATACATATACGAATATACCACAAACCTGTATTTCTGGTTTCTCTTGTTTTTCTTGCTATGGTTGACCCAAATGATTCCTTTGCATCTCTAAAGCATACAATCTGCATTAACAATTTGAAAATTAGTCATTTCTAATCCCAAAATTTTTTAAGGTTGTCAACAATAAGAAGTTACCTCATCCACAAATGTATCCGCAATTTCTCCATTTATGTTAAATTGTTCGACAACTGTTGCCAGAGAGTTTGTGAAACGTGGGCTATAACCAACATCATGTCGATAATGAAAATTTGGGTTTAAGAAATGTGCTACAAACAAGAAACCAAAAAGTTATATAATATAGATCTAACTAAGTAATTATCAAGATACAAACGTATTTCGAGATAGAGAAATAATACCTGCGGCATGCAATGGTTGACTTAATGTCTTATCCCATCGATCATTGATGATTTTAAGCACCCATTTCTTTCCTCTCATCTGTGATATTTGTTGTTTCACTCTTTCAAACATATCATATAGGATTAAATTATGTTTAGTCCTTGTACTATGACTTTTTTTTCGTTTCAGTCCCTGACATTCTCAATTAATCTGAAAAGTCCCTAACGTCAAAATTTCCGTCTGATTGATCCCTCCCGCGTCAAATTAGGAGTTGGTCTTAGGTGAAATGTCCAATATACCCCTCTGTTATTTCTTTTTCCTTTTTAATTTCTTTTTCTCCTTTTTTTTCCATTTTAATTTCTTTTTTTCTTTTTCCTTTTTAATTTCTTTTTTGCCTTTTCTTTTTTTTTTTTTGTTCCTTTTAAATTTTTTTTCCTTTTTAATTGCTTTTTTGTATTTTTCTTGTTCCTTTTTAATTTCTTTTTTTCATTTTTTTTCTTTTCGTTTTGCCTACTTTCTCCTTCTTCAACCTACCAATCTCATTCCGATCAAACTCCACAACCCATCTGTTTCTCTCCCCAAATTGAAACCAAACCCAGCAAAGACCTAGCTTGGCGGTGCAGAGATGGACATCGAGCAAAAGCAAGAGGCTAGGAGCTGATCGATCACTTCTTCACCTTCTCTGAAGCCATCTCCCTCTGTTGGGATCCGCCCTCGCCTCCATCGTCGCCGACGCCATCTCCCAAACACAAGCAGATCCCAATCAGCTCAGAAATTCGCCTCTAAACCACTCATCTCTTGTTTTCACAGCCTACTTCTCTCTCTCCCACTTAAATCTCACTTTCTCTCTCCACATCAAGCCACAATTTGGAAACTTTTCATTGAAAACTACCATTTTTTCAGACCCTAAGGTTTTTGGGTCTTGCTCAAAATGGTGATTTGGATTTTGGGTCTGGTTGAAATGATGGTTTTTGATGGCCAAGTTTACCAAAACCAGAAGTGAAGAAGAAGAACAGTGATGGAAAAGAAAAATGGCCGCCGGCGTGGAGAACAATAATTGGGGTTTCGGGTCGATCTGGATTGGTTCGCTGACGTGGCGCTACCGATGCAGCAGGATATGATGGTCATTAAAAAGGAAAAAGAAAAAAGAAAAAAGAAAAGAAAAAGAAAAAAAAAGAAATTAAAAAGGAAAAAAGAAAAAAAAAGGAAAAGGAAAAAAGAAATTAAAAAGGAAAAAAAAAAGGGTCGCCGGCGTGGAGAACAAGAATTGGGGTTTCGGGTCGATCTGGATTGGTTCGCCGACGTGGCGCTATCGATGCAGCACGATACGATGGTCATTAAAAAGGGAAAAAAAAAAAGAAATTAAAAAGGAAAAATAAAAAATAAAAAAGCAAAAAAAAAATTAAAAAGGAAAAATAAAAAAGAACAAAAGAAATTAAAAAGGAAAAAAAAGAAATTAAAAAGGAATAAAAAAAAAAGAGAAAAAGAAATTAAAAAGGAAAAAGAAATAACAGAGGGGTATATTGGACATTTCACCTAAAGCCAATTCCTAATTTGACGCAGGAGGGACCAATAAAACGGAAATTTTGACGTTAGAGACTTTTCAGATTAATTGAGAATGTCAGGGACTGAAACGAAAAAAAGGTCATAGTACAGGGACTAAACATAATTTAATCCTATCATATAATATGGGCATGGTTGGCTGAATTTCTGTGTCAACAATTCGAAGAATCTCATACAATGGCTTATAAATTTTATGGACTGCTTCCATGCCATCCCAAAATGTCCCATTGAGGACTCTTTTTTCTATCCTTTTGCCATCTCTGGTCCTGCTCGCTGCATTCTCATTCCATGCGCTACTTGTAAACAATTTTCTCAAATCAGATTTCTTCTTCAAAATACTGTCGATGGCAATGTGATTTGTCGCAAATCGAGTTTTACCCGGTCGAATCAAATCTCCCTTCGTGATGCTCCTCATTTCAGCCAGTACCCAACCATGATTGTAGATGTAGTTAGTTACACTTTAAGCCCATTTGACGACAGTGGAAACAGTCTCTTGCTTCCCGATATCTTCAAATATTAAATCGATGCAGTGGGCAGCACACGGGATCCAGAATAGCGGATATTTTTTCTGTAGTTCCCTTCCGGCCTTTTTAAATGCTGATGCATTGTCAGTGACAATCTAGACAACATTTTCTGGTCCAACATCTTGGATAATCTCATCTAACAATAGTTCTATGTACTGAGCATTTTTTTTTTCATATGTGAAGCATCTACAGACTTCAAAAACACAGTTGAACCTTTTGAATACACCATGAAATTTAGAATAGACATTTTGGTTGGGCCAGTCCATCCATCACACATGATAGTGCATCCATATATTTTCCAGGTTTCTCTGTGAGTATCCACATACCTTTTCATTTCTGTGTACTCATTCTCTAAGTAACGAGTCTGAATTTCATAGGAGGTAGGAAGCTTTACACCAGGACCTAAACAAGAAAATGATTTATTTTATAGGAATGTTCATTATATAAATTCTACTTAACATAATTGTCCATGAAGAAATATGTAAACACAATATAATTTACCTAGATTTCCAGCTGTAGTCAACATGTTTTGGAAATGTGGAGAATCAGCTTTGTTAAAAGGGACAGCATCATATATGTGGTATTTGGACACCATTGTTGCCAATAGTTCTCTACCACCTTTTAGTAATGATTTAATTGTGCTTTGTTTTGATCGACTATCTTTTGATGGCATTGCTACTGGAGGCTCAGGAAATGAGTACCGATAGGTTTTTGATCGATCAACTTGTTGCGGTTGTTGACTGCTACTACCGCCTCTCGATTGTTTTGGAATTGTCGGTTGCAGTTTGTTATATATATATTATATGTTTGATTTTTTTTTAGAAGTACTATAACGTAGTCTATATATATAATAATTTTTTTTTCTCAAGATGTTGAGGTGTGCTGCAGCCCCCTCTCCGTTCGTGCCTGAGTAGCCTGCTCTGAGTCTCTTTATGCATGTTATTCACCTATTCCATTTGATAGTTACTTTAGCATTTGAACTTTTAGCTTCTTTATACTATTCAACTACAGACTATACACTCACAGTTTGAGTAATAATAATGCCTCTCAGGTGGAGGAACTCGCCAACTAACAATAGAGGACAAACTAAGCATCATCACCAACCAAGAAAGAGTAACTTGACGACCAAATTATTATTCAAGTCTCCCACCAATAATTTCTATGAGAAATTGGTAGGAAATTTCCTTCCCTAATCAATTTGGGGCCCTTTGTATAGTTTTATAAACATTGCACTTAATAAAATAAAATCAATAAAAACGATGAATTACATTTAACTATTTAACCGTCTGTAGTTTGCTTAATATCATATATCACTTTCTATTTTTAATTATGTTGATCCACTAAAACAAGAGACAACTTCCAAAAAAAAATTTCAGGTTTAAGACACAGACTACACAGTAGCTTCTTTATTCCTCACTTTTTCAAGATGCATAGCCAAAATTTAATACTCCGTACTCTGCACTCTCTTCTCATCATGTCATCCATATATGGTTCCTTGACTTCCTTCTGCAATGTCATTTGGCCTCATTTGAATAATTGAACCTTTATGGCTTTATCTTCTTTCTATTATTCAACTACAGAGTTACAAACTACATACAGAGTTACAGAAATAGTCACAGACTACACAGTACCAAATCTCTCCTCACACAGATTTGCATTTAGACTTTTAGAGAATTACTTCTCACCCAAAATCGCCTTGAGGGTATTTATCCAATTCTCCTCACCTAGATTCGCCTTGAGGGGATTTTCTACTCACCTAGATTCACCTTGAGGGGATTTCTCCTCACTCAAATTTGCCTTTAGAAAATCTCTCTTCACACAGATTTTCATTTAGAGAATTACTGAGTTTTTTTTTTATTTTTACCTCAAATTTTACAGATATTTCTTCACTTTATCGGGATATATCGCAAATATCTAATATATCGGGGATATTTGACGATGTCGGAGAAATTTCGCAGAAACGGTGAAAGATAAGATATTTACCCCCTAGATATATCGGTCCGTCGAAAAAAGGAGATATCAGGGGATATATCGGAAATATCGCAGAGATTTAGAACCTTGCAACGGCTACATATAATAATAACCAATGGCTACTTATAATAAAAATAAAAAATAAAAACCAACGGCTACTTATAATAAAAATAAAAATAAAATAAAAAAAACCCAACGGCTAGCTGACGTTAGCAACGGCTGACGTCATGCTCCCGTCAGCATCCACTACAGCCCGTGGGCCACCATCAATCTGATCCATTTTTTTAAAGGGACAAAGTGCTACTCAAAGTGCTATATTTGGCCCTTTAAGACCATCTCCAACAGATGGGTCTTTTGCCAGATGGACAGCTAACGTTTATTTTTGACCAACCAAATTATGTTCCATCCCATCTGTC
Source organism: Rosa rugosa (assembly GCF_958449725.1). Taxonomy (NCBI): domain Eukaryota; kingdom Viridiplantae; phylum Streptophyta; class Magnoliopsida; order Rosales; family Rosaceae; genus Rosa; species Rosa rugosa. The sequence goes on along the minus strand of NC_084826.1, from coordinate 13,872,582 downwards.
TATTACACGTGTATTTGACATAAGAGCATCCTCTGTCAAATTTGACAGATTCTCCCCTTTCGGTCTTTTATTTTTTTATTGTTTCTTTCTCTCGCTCTCGCTCTCGCTCTCTCTCGATCTCTTTCCCTCGTCTTTCTTCCTCATGGATGAGCGCATAGGGTGAAAAAGGTAAGAGAGACAGTGCGCATTATTAGCCAAGCCCAAGTAAGTCCCCAACCCACCATAGTCGGAGAAGGGAGCTTTGCTAGGTCTGTGTGTGAGAACCGCTCATTCAAGGTAAATAGAAGCAAATTTTGGCCACCCAAATTCTCTCTTTCCTTGATCTGGTATTTCCCGCTGTTTGATTTTTCCTGCAATCTCATTCTTCTATATTCCAGTTTTGATATGGCTTTTTTCGCCTTTGATTTGGTTATGTGCAGAGAGAAAGGTTCGATTTTGAGTTTACAAACGTGTTAGTCTCCATTGATTAGGTGAAACCCAGAAATGGCTGCTCCACCAGCAAGGGCTAGAGCCGATTACGATTACCTCATAAAGCTTCTTTTGATCGGTGACAGCGGTGTGTGATTCTGCTCGCTTTTGTTTTGTTTCTGAATTTTTGTTTCAGATCAGTGGAATGCTTGGAGAGTTGGATCATTTTGGGATTGAAAATACGAGTTTGGTGATTTAGGGTTCGTAAATTTGTGGGGAAAAATGAGATTTTGGGTGTTGTTTAGGTTGGATCTGGCTTGATTGGTTGCTTTTGAGCCTGATTTGTTGAAATGGCTGTTTGAGATTTTGAATCAGATATTGTTGGTTGAAGAAAATTGGCCATTTTGCTTGGTTTAGTTGTGTATAGGGTTGCTTTCATTGCCTGTCTATTGGGTCCGTAGGCATTTTCAAAAATGAGCAATTTGGATGGTTGGTTTATTTGTCTAAGGTTGCTAAACATAATGCTGTCTTGATAAATTGAATGCTCAAGTTGAGTGTTATGTGCCGATAAATTAGGAAGACTAGCCCATTCATGTATAATAATGGTAGTGAAGACACTAGAATATATTGCATATATGTGCATATATTGCAGAACTGATATATGTGCATATATTGCAAGACACTAGAATGAAGAAATGCTATGTTGACTGTTGAGAGCCAGTTTTTGTGACTGTTTGAAGTATTGAACAACTGAATATGATTTTGGGGACTGAATCTTATTAGAAAGATTGCAACTTTATAGCCTTATGCTTGTGTTTTTTGTTTTTGTTTTTACAGGCCTGTAACAGCCATACCATTACATATGTTCCACATTGTAACAGCCATGCCATTCTATGGATACATCTACTATGAATCCTGAGCAGAGGGCATATTATTCCAAACTTCAGATGAAAATTCTCCAAGGTGATATGAAGTGTGAGGTTGTTGGTTTCCATTTTAGTTTGTATCAGTTTGAGGTTTTGTCCAGTGATCGTGTATTTGACTGCTTGCAAACCCTTTAAGAATGACTATGTTTCCTGCTATTTGACTGCTAGAACTGTGCAGTTTCTGTTTCTGTTTTCAATCCATTTCAGTTTGTATCAGTTTGTTGGTTTCCAGTGATGTTGTATTTGACTGCTATCAAATTCAAGCTGATTCTGTTTCCTGCTATCTTGACTGCTAGTTTTCAAGCAGTTTCTGTTTCTGTTTCAGGTGAGCAAATTCTCATAATCTCAATTGCATCTCTTTAAATGGAACCATTCATTGTATGATCTTTGATTACAAGAAAAAAAAAAAAGAAGGAAAAACAACATAAATAGAATTTTATATATTAAAGTAATATTCAAATTTGACATCTTCATTGGAGCTAAAAATAGTCAAAATGTTGCTACATCAAATTTGCCATGTCATATGTCAAATTCAAATTTGACCAAAGCCAAATAACAAACCCATTGGAGATGCTCTAATCCCACATTTGGCCCTCCAATTTGGCCTTTTGGCCCTTAGGAAGAGGGGTTGGAGTCCAAAAGGGCTTTATTTTGGCCCTTTAGCACTTTAGGAAGAGGGGTTGGAGAAGGCCTAACATTCCTCATACAAAAAATACAGATAAGCCAACTGAGTTGCTCTAGTGAAACCATGTTGCAGAATCAAAGAGAGATATAAAAATGTGCCCGAGAGATTTGAATAAGAAATTTTATTACTTTCCATTGAAAATACAAAATAATTGAATTATTATTATGTAACCCTAATTTTTGGCAACAGTTACAATAAATGGTCAACTAGTTAATCAGTTATCGAAAAGGAAAAACAAATTCATATTGGAGATTGTAGACAAGTGAATAATGATCTTGACTTGTTGACTTTTCTTGAGTCATCTCAAGCAGGCTACTATTCTTCCCGTTCATTTCGGAACCAAAACTAATGCATATATGAAAACTACGATTATGGAATTTCCATTTCTAAAGAATTCCTTCCTTTCTTTGAATACCTCCATTTTAAGTCACTCCATCCAATCCACAGTTGCACTTTCCAAAATAACATTTTCAACCACTTTCACAAAAAAAAATAAAAAATAAAAAAATTTCACCATGAAAATTCCATTTTAGAATTTCTAGTGTAAATACCAAAAGAGGGAATAATGCAAAGAATACTATTTATTACAGTAGCGTCCCGACCCGGTTCACCAATTTCGGTTTTGCAACTTTTCAACAGCCCCTCATTTGGCTTTGCGCGTAGAGTTTATATTATAAAAGTTGCAATATAATTCAGACCAAAACGGCCAAAACCCACTTTCATATTTTGCGAGATAAACAATCTGTGGCATCCATCACACACGTAAATACTCCCAAAACCCAGAATTGTTTGGATTCAAAATTCAATACAATAGTGTGTGTCATGGAGTTTGAGCGTTATAACTAGCTCAACCTCACCCTCCAAGATTTCCCATTTCTTTCCAGACTACTATTCTCAGGTACAATTCCTTGATTGCTAAGCAAAAAAGGAGCCAAATTTGCTGGATTTCCTAAAACCCTTTTGCTAAATTTAGCTAAAGGTGCTGTCTTTTTGTTATTTATGAATACCCATTAGCTTGCAGAATGGAACCAAGTTTGTTGAATCTGTGAAATCCCATTTGGGGTTTTTTGTGAAGAGTTTGATTGGTTTTTTGGGTTTCAGGGGAAGATGGAGATTGACAAAGCAATCAGGGAGTGTGATGATCGAAGGCTTAAGACCAAGTACAACAACGCTATCTATGTTATCCAGAGAGCTCTTGCGCTCTACTCGTAAGTGCTTCTTGTATTTGTTGTCAACTATGTGCTGTTTTACATAAGCCATGGCTTTAATTCTCGTTTGGTTATTATGATATTGTTGGGATTAGAGGAAGGGTCTATGGAGTTGTGAAATTGTAACCAGTTGAGGGTTGGTTTTGTTTACTCAAGATTTATTGTTTGTACTACATTTGCTCAGAAGTGAAATGGATAGGATAAAACCGCTGTTGAAAATCCCATGTGGCAAATTATATCTGCTCCTCTTCATGAGTTGTGACAGCTGTAGTCGGTTTACTTCCTCCTAGGTAGCTTGGATAAGGAGTTGCCTTGGTGGTGTGTATGATGTTTTGGACAGGTTTAGTCTTGTATCACGTAGTGTTCTTGCTGTGAGGTGCTTTAAACCGTTTAAATATGAATTTGGAACTATCTTGTCGAATACTAATGCAAATCTAAGTCACGGATTTGAATATTAGGAAATGTGCTGTGCTTTTGCTTGTCAGAACTTGTTAAGATTGTCGCTATCCTTTGAAATTCTTTAAATGTATACACCACGTGTTACTGGCGATTTGGCCAATGTGATTTAGAGTAAACTACAAAACTTGTGTGGATTCTAAAAATCTGACAACTTTTCGGGAATGGAAGAGCTGATCATGCCAAATGGACAATCATTCAAGGCGTTATTAGGAGGTTAATGGGTGGCAAAAACAAGTCACTAATAACGTACCATGCATTTAAACCCTCTTTTATCACCCTCATCTTGAACATTTAGTGTTGTGATTGCCACTTCGCGATGTTCATGGAGATGACAAAAACAAGTTTGTTATTGATATCTGGTATTAATTTTAGAACTCCCTATCGTCATGCTAGTCTGGAATATAGAGTGGTGATATCAAACTTTTAGTTCATATTGTATACTCTGGAGATGAGTATTGGGGCAAAGAAGGATGATGAGGGCACTTGAGGACTTGGGAGCGGCTTTATTAATAATCTTATCAATTGAGATTTGATGATGCGAGTTCACACTGCTCCAGTATGTGCCTTTTTTCCTTAGTAGGGGGCTTGCTTTTGCCGAATTGTGATTACATAAAGGCTTTTGATTCTTTGAGCGCAAGAACAGTTTGGATCTGGGGAGTTGCATCATTTTAGTCATTAATGGCACAATGGGGGAGACTAAACTAAAATTTGTTAACTTATACAACCTTGAAATTGTTTGTGCCAAAAACTGTCCACACAAAATGGCGACCATTCAATTTAAAGCTCATAGTATGTTTGCTGATGCTTTATATGATAATGTAACCAGTATTGGAAAATAATAATCGCTTGAGGTGCTCCTGACACCTTTAAGTTAGAGTTCAACAGTTTAGCTTCAGTTTTAGAAAATATGAGGATCAGCCATGATTTATACGCAATTACTAAATGTTTTTCTCAACAGAATTGAAGAGGTCGCGTTCAGCTTCAATGGGGGAAAGGATTCAACTGTAAGTTTTCAAGGGAATTTGCTTGCTTGATCTATCCATTGTCTTATGTCTCATTGATAGTAGTAGTAAATTGTTTGTGTAGGTTTTGCTGCATCTACTTAGGGCTGGCTACTTTTTGCATAAAGGGGAACAGAGCTGTATAAATGGGGGTGTAAAAGATTTTCCAATGCGAACAATATATTTCGAGTGCCCATCTGCTTTCCCTGAAATCAACTCGTTTACTTATGATGCAGCCAATACGTGAGAGATCCTCTTTTCTCTTTTTTTCTTTCTTTTTGTTTGTCTTTGCTTCCCTGAATTGTTAGCAAGATTATAAAATGTCATTTTACATTTATATGTTAATTCTATTAACAAGTGAAGAATCTATCCTTCAATTGATATAATCTTTTAAGCAGGTATGGTTTGCAACTGGATATCATACGCTCAGATTTCAAGTCTGGTTTGGAGGCTTTACTAAAGGCCAAACCAATCAGAGCAATTTTTCTCGGTGTCCGAATGGGTGATCCTACTGCGGTACTTTGATTTTCTATATTAGCAAAGGCACAACCATATTGTAGACTTGTCTCTGCTGTCAGATTATGTTCAAAATTTTCTGATAAAAATATCTTTCAATCTTGCAGGTAGGGCAAGAACAGTTCTCTCCTAGTTCACCTGGATGGCCACCTTTCATGAGGGTAAACCCTATCTTGGATTGGTCATACAGGTGTGTTGATGTGCCATATGCTCTCTGTTCGAATTAATTTCTTTTTGGTATTTGGAAAGAGCTGTTACAGAGCAAAGTTGTCTTTACTTCTAGGAAGAAAGCAAATTAGAAGTTCTTATACATGTTTCTTTAAATACAATTTCTCTTATTGTGCAACAATAAGCACTGGAAAATTGTTCTAGGACTTGGTAATGGCTAACTACTGTTTTGATTCTATTGGAGGGTATTCAAACTGATATGAAGGCTTGAGGCAAAAGAAAAGGCCTCTACCACATTTTGACACTGGTACCCGGTTTTATTTAGATTTATGAAATGTGCTGAAATCATGGAATCCAGGAATGGTGAATCTGTCTAAGGCCAACTTTGTTTCTTCTCTAAATGGCATTTACATTTTAAATGTGGCTAGAGGAATCATCATCTCATTGTGGCAATCATAGTGGGGTTTCACAAAATGTTTATAGTGTTCCCCTTTTTCAATTCAGTATTTTCAATCTCTAGTTACGTTTAATACTATAATTTTGCTCTTATGCTGTGCTATGATTGATGCTCAACTTTGGCTTTAGAGTTTAGACTAATGTGCTTATTATATGTATCTCTGTGAATGGTAATGGTGAATCTAACAAATAGGACATGTTTTTTATTTTATTTATGGTTTAACTTCCATCTGTTTCATTGCAGAGATGTGTGGGCCTTTCTCTTAACTTCCAAGGTTCAGTACTGCAGTCTTTATGACCAAGGGTAATACTTTCTCTATGTTGCTTGAAATTTTGCTTTTAATGCTTTGCTTTTCTCAGTGCGGAGTGTACTTTTGAGTTTCCAAGTTTGTTCTTCATGTAGATATTATAATATGTCATTTGATTCAGTTCTACTATTACACTCATCTACTAACATTTGGCTAATTGGTTATACTTTTGGTATTTTTGTCATTTCACAGTTATACTTCAATTGGAAGCATATACGACACAGTTCCAAATTCATTATTGAGCATGAACAATTCCTCCAGCAGCAAAGAAGTATTTAGACCCGCTTATTTGCTCTCTGATGGAAGGTTAGAGAGAGCGGGGAGAGTTAAAAAACTTCCTCCTTCAGTTGGTGTAAAGAAGCCTGTTGTTGCCAATGGCCTTAACAGCATGGACTTACCCAAGAGTAGCTTACTCATGGCGTCAGCCATAGCTGCAGGGGATGAGATTCTGTAAGTCATTTGTTGGTAATGTTTATGATCAATTCTTTTTTTCTTTAATCAACACTATACAAAAAAAAAAAAAAAAAGGAAACAGTTTGTAGTGTTGGAGGACAAGCACAGTTTCAAGTAACTTAAAAACAATACACAAACCATGATGTAATGAAAAAAAGAAAAAAAGAAAAAAAAAAGATGCTTCAAATTTGGTGCAACTCTATTCTCAGCCCAATCTTTCACTGAAGTTTCTTTTTCTTCTTTATATCTGTTTGATAGCTCAGGCTTGGCACTGCTGAGGATCAATTAGGGCATTCACTGTGTAGAAAGCTCCATTCCATTGGTTGGTCAGTATCACAAACAACCGTTGTACGAAATGATGTAAGTTACTAGTCGCGTAGTATATTTTAATAAATTTTAGTTTGGCCCACTTACTATTTTTTTCATTGTCCATCTGTATCATTGTATGTCACTACAATGATCAGTGTTCAGTTACATATGAAACTCGAAACAGGCATTTATACGCATTACCTTATATGTTCATCTTCTATTCATTCTTTTTTATAACAGATAGATTCTGTGGCTGAAGAAGTTGAGCGACGACAATCAACTAATGATATGGTAAAGCATTACAATTTCTCTGGCAATTCTTTAGGTTGCTTCTTAATGATGAATAAATGAAGGTTTTGCCTTGTTGGTTCTGATTCTGCATACAATTATTCCTTTACGTAGGTATTTATATATGGAGGGGTAGGCCCACTCCATTCAGATGTTACTTTGGCAGGTGTTGCAAAGGCTTTTGGGGTTCGTCTGGTACGTTGTGTGTTCTGAGAACTTTAGAAAACACCCACTGATATTTCATCGAATTTATTTCTTTTTCATTCTTGGGAAAATTAACCTCTTAAACCCTGCAAACCTTGTGGACTAGTAAAATGGTAGTTAATATCATTGAGGCTTTCTTACTTTGTGGAAGTTTTGTAATTGCCAACTAACCATGCTTAGGTTGGTCAATTTTCATTTATTTAGGCTCCTGATGAAGAATTTGAAGAATATCTGAGGCATCTTATAGGTGATCAATGCACTGGTGACCGGAATGAGGTACTTTGCTGTCAACCATGCCTTATTCTTGAATTATGCAATTTATGATAGAATGATTTTTTTTTTCCTTTTCCTTTTTCTTTTCTAATCTTCTGGTGGTTAGCTTTTGTGCACTATTTACCAACAGTAATTATTTTCAATGTACGCAGCGGTGGAATCTTCAAAGTTTGAATTAATCTTATCCTTGTTTTTTCATTCTCAGATGGCTCTGTTGCCCGAGGGTATTACTGAATTGTTGCATCATGAAAAGTTGATTGTCCCTTTGGTATGTGCTTGGAAGGTCACTTATAAAGTTATAATATTGTTGTTTTTGGTCTTATGGTCAGCTTGAGTTTAGGACATTGTATTAAGATTCCACTAGCAAAAAGATTGCCTTCTCTTGACTGAGTGGTGTGTGTGTGTATATGTTTTGGTTGATTAAGTACTAATTATATTATATTATCAACTCATTGTCTCTTGTAGATCAAGTGTAAAAATGTAATAATTCTTACAGCAACAAACGTCCTGGAGCTAGACGATGAGTGGAACTGTCTAATTGAACTAATGAGGTCCAGTGGCGAGTTAGTAATGACACAACCATTTGTATCCAAGTGCTTGACAACAACTCTTGCAGATGTACGTATTTGATGTTCTATGATGTTTCAATAATTTAACGTCTTGGGTTTTGGTGCATATAGATTTTACATGTGTTCACACCTAAAATTTTATGTCCTGGTACTGCCACTAAAGTATAAGCATCTCAATTATAATCATAACCCTCTTAGGGTGAACAACTTTTATGTGGGTGAGTTCGGATAATGTCCTCTGTGCCTATTTGACCATATTATTACACCTATGAACTATTCATTTGTACCAAAAGAATTTGGATTGAATATGGTCTCTGTAGTAGGAAATATAGTTAGATGACATAATTATAACCTACAGGAGGGAGAGCTAGTGTGTCTTTGCTTTTTGGACTATTGTATACAACTTTTTGAATGTTATATGGAAGTCCTGAGTTGGGAAATTTGAGAAGGCCAAATGTTCCTCTAAATTTTGGAATATTTTAGTCTTGAACATGATAGTGGTATTAGCATGTGTGTTTATGAACAGATTTATTATTGTTTGTATAACCTCCTTTTTGGTTAAAAATGGCAGTTAGAAGTTGCTCAACCTGTTTCAAAACTTTGCCTTGAATTTCCTGACATCTACATTGGTAAGAGCCTTTTAAGAACTGTAGATTTTTATGATAATATAATATCATGCATCTGATTCTAATCGTGATCTTCCATGACATGTTAAGGATGCTATCGAAAATCAAGACGCGAGCCTCTTAGAATTTACTTGGAGGGCAAGGTACAAGATTTCCCAAGGTTTCAAGTATGAAGTTTAATTTTTCTTTTTTATAAATTTTATAATAAAATAACTCTTATTAATTTGTTTGCAGGACCAAGATCGAATTGAATCAGCCAAAGAAGCATTGTGCAAGAAGTTCCATCCAGGGGCATTCTCTGAAATCAATTTGAGTTGATGGTGGTGATTCTTCAAGTATTGTCGTCTGATGCTTCTGAATGCCCGAGTTACTGGCCTGTTTATATGCCGATGATTGACGGAACAAGAAGAATCCTCTCCGTGTATTTGGGTGGAACAAGGAGATCATTGCAATTGGAAGGGAAGAGAAAGATCAAGAGAAAAACACAGTACAAGACTATGGACGCTGATAACTGGGCAAAAGCCCCTATAAATTGAGGAAAATGTTGACAATCTTGTTATTGTGAACAAAATAGTCCTTTAGAAACTGACTTTCTATTAGTCGAAATCTCGGTGTTCTCTGAAACTACAATGCTACTGAAGGTGAACAACTGGATGCTTTTTTCTACTCTTGATAAATTTGTCATCTCTATCTATTCAATATTTTTTGGGAAAAACTTTAGGCAGGGAATACATAGATTGAGAGTTGACGTGAATCCAATACTTACCTAAAAATGACTTTTATCCATCACTGTGACATGCAAAACTAAGGATTTTGGATTGATTTTTAGAAAATGAAATTTATACTTTTTTTTTCTCTCTCTCTTTTAGGTTGAACTTGTAAAAAGACAAAATCTAAGTCATTAAAGATAAAATTCAAATTACCAATGCAAAAAAGAAAATATAGATTTCGGATTGTAAAATAAAGAGTGTGAATTTCATTTTCCCTTCTTTTTTAGTTTTCCTACAAAGAATCAATCTAGTGGTAAGTGCATTCCATTTTACAACTCTATTTTTTGTTTTGAGAAGATATAAAATCCATTAATAACTGAAAAGATTACAACCCATTGGAATGACCGGTTGTGGTGCTACACCACGACACACATTCCTACAAAGATCCGTTGTTACGGGTAGCAACATCCATGAGCCAAAAGAGCCCAATTCCTAATCAAATTTTACGCCCGAAACCACGAGCTACAATGAAAGATACCAAATCCCGAGAGTAACGATACAACCCCTCCACCAACATTAAACAGAGCCAATTTACCCTCTTCAACACCGTGTCCAAGTACCGCCAGACCACGTGTAAAGGCAATCCACCCTCATGTTGACAACCAGAAAGCACCAAAATTAAGACCCATAATTTCCAGGAGTAACGCCACAATAATGGCACACCAACCAGAACTCCCAAACCCTAACTCGAAGGAGTAGGGACTTATTGAACCTAACCAAAAAACCTACCAAGATAAAGAAAAACCTAAAACTAACCAAAATGGTGTTGCCAGATTCTACATACTTGTCCCAAACAGCTGCCACGGGATAGTCGATAACCATCATTGGCGAACATAAAACGGCACCATCTTCCCCTCCAAAAGATCTGGACCACCAATGGGACACCAAGCAAACCTACATACTTCACCGCCATAGCGACCCATCCCCAAGCATGTTTCCTTGCCCATCTGCAAATCCAATCCCAGGTATGCCGTGAGATTCCATCTCCGATGAATCAAACCCTTCGCTGTCTTAACTCAACGTGAGTTAATTTTTAAAATTGGATAAGTAGGGTGACATAGTCTCAATTATTGTAACATATGATAAACCAACAGTTGTTTATTTATGTATTTTTATCAAATAAACAACTCATATACAACAACTAGTGTATTGTGAATAAAACTCACTACCTCTCACTTATAAGACTCATGTCACTACACCAAATTGTACCGGGCAAACAACTCTTGTTTTAGGCTTTTAGCCATATAAAATAAATAAATATTTTTTTTTTTATCAAAAAAAATAAATAAAATGTTGAGAAATATGCATTCTCAAAAAAAAAAAAAAAAGGTGTTGAGAAAATAATGCGTAGGCAAGTTACTGATTATGAAATTTATGTGGGTCTTTGGAGTAATAAGGAGATTTTTTGTTTGAAATATAATAAGGAGATTTATCTAGGAGCAAATTTTGGACTCGAGTCTGGTAAAAGGAAATGGAGGGAGGAACTGGGTCGACCGGCGACGACGCCAACACCAACAACGGCTTCGACGGCACAACCTTCATTTTGCCGGCGAATCGCCATGGGAACCTAAAGACTGCCTCTAGTGATCAAAGCCTCAGCGACATTCTTCTCCAAATCAAGTCCTCCAAAACCCCTGTAAGCAAACCAAAACCCACCTCATATTTCCTCTGCAATCCCCTTAATTGCTTAATGGGTCGTCTTATTTTGCGTCTAATCGTTCTGGGTTTGATTTCTCTTTTGAAATCCTCGCAGGCAGTTATCAATTACGGCGCAACCTGGTAATTCAACGGCTTGATTGGCTTAAACTATATGCACATGCATTGTGCACGCCAGGTGTTCGATGCATTGCCTGAATGAAAAATAGTAACTCAATTGCGTTATGATGAAGTTGGTTTGTTCTCTATTTTCAGGTGTCGAGTGTGCAGCCAGATTCTTCCTGCATTCTGCAAGCTGAGTAATAGTTTCCCAAAGCTGTCGTTCGTCTATGCAGATATTGATGAATGCCCTGAAACAACTCAGCACATTCGGTATACGCCGACGTTCCATTTCTACAGAGATGGTGAGAGGGTGGATGAGATGTTTGGTGCCGGCGAAGAGCGGCTTCATGATCGCTTGTGGTTGCACTCTTGAGGATGATGACTGTTTGAAACAACCATTTTTATGTCTAGGTATTGTGCTCTGTATTCGCTGTGGCTGTACACAATTATTATTGAGGTTATGATATCCATTTCTATTGTGTGTTTTAGACTGTTTGCAGCTATGAAATTTGAATTTCGTATCAAAAAAAAAAAAAACTATGAAATTTGAATTGTTTACAGTTTACAAATCATACAAATATTAGGAATTGATAATGTCGTAATAATTTTCAACCACGAGAAAAAAAAAAATCGGATAAATTTGAAAATTGATCTATCAATCACATTCCAGAATCCTCAACAATCAAGAGGCTGAGTAATGCGAAAGAATGCAAGTACAAAAATTGACAAAGCGAAAAAACACGATGGAACAAATAATACAGGGTTCCTAGTTTGCTATTACCTCAACTTTGGAGCACACATCTCGTAGGTCCAACTCTAACTTGAGCGATGATATGTAGATCAGATGTATGCTATGAAGCTTCTTTATTCTTCTCTAACAAAACTTAATAATGGCTACGATAATAACCGGCTGCCAAAAGTAGCTCCCTGTTTTAAGCATTTGGCTTGAGGTGCTTTACGGTTTCCCAAGTGAAATCTGGGTCATCGCGGCCAAAGTGTCCATAAGCAGCAGTCTTCAGATACCTGAAGTTGCCTCCCCTTTTCATATCAAGGTTGAGTGCAATCATTCCTGGCCTGAAGTCAAAATTCTCCTTAATAAGAGCCAGTATGTCCTTGTCTGGGATTTTGCCTGTTTTGTAGGTATCCACAAACACTGATAGTGGATCAGGGACACCGATTGCGTAAGAAACCTGAACAATGCATCGGCGAGCAAGGCCAGACGCCACCACACTCTTTGCTGCCTGCCTTACAATGTATGCTCCACTTCGGTCCACCTTGGTAGGATCCTTACCCGAGAAAGCACCACCACCATGTGCACCCCAACCACCATAGGTATCTATAATGATCTTTCGACCAGTAAGGCCAGCATCTCCATGGGGTCCTCCGATGACAAAACGTCCCGAAGGGTTGAGGTGATAAATGGTTTTGTCATCAATGTACTGGGCTGGGACAACAGGTTTGATCACATGTTCCTTCAAATCAGCAGCAATCTGCTCATTTGTGACAGTCTCATCATGTTGGGTTGAGATAAGGATAGTGTGCACCCGAAGAGGGACCATGGCTCCGTTATCATTTCTGTACTCAACAGTCACTTGGGTCTTACCATCAGGCCTCAACCACGGGACGGTTTTGTTCTTCCTGACCTCAGTGAGCTTGGCACCAAGCTTAGTAGAAAGGACATGAGTTAAAGGCATGAGCTCAGGTGTTTCATCTGTGGCATAACCAAACATGTGGCCTTGGTCACCAGCTCCGATTTCCTCAGGCTTCTTGGTGAAATGGCCATGAACCCCTTGCGCAATTTCGGGGCTTTGTTCCTCAATGTTGACAAGGACCTTGCACTTGTCAGCATCAAGGCCTACATCAGCTGATACAAACCCAATTCCTCTGCATGTGTCTCGAACAATCTTCTCGTAGTCTACCTTAGCCTTGGTTGTGATTTCACCAAACACCATGACCATATTGGTTTTCGTACAGGTCTCACATGCCACTTTGCTCTCTGGGTCCTGTTCCAAGCAGGCATCGAGAATAGCATCCGAGACTTGATCGCAGAGCTTGTCGGGGTGACCCTCATTGACAGATTCGGATGTAAAGAGGAAGGTCTCCATTTCTAGACGGGGAAAAACAACATATACATCAAATTTCCATTTAAAAAGACTACATGAACCATACAAATCTAAATGGTAATGCCAAAAGATACATCGGTGGAGCTCATGTGCCTACTGAGATTTTAATTCAAAAAAAGTCGGATCAGCAACACCATAATGATCCTGCTAGCTGACCAATCTCATCCTCATCCCTTCTGGAAATCAAATCTACATCTTATGACTTACCACTCGTTCTTATCCTCGGAACAATTATTCATCCACGATTCTCTTAATGTCGTTCTTGCAGATCAGAACTAATAAACAAACAAACATAGCACTAGATTTTTTTTTTCGAAATTATGGAAATGTGACATTAGAGCATACATGCATTACCTCATCGATAAGATGAAAACCCGAAATCTAGAGAATGTTAAATTATCACTACTCACAGCTATTGACAAGATCAACCATAACATCAAAACCACAAATCTAGATCATATCAAGCGCCGCAATTCTTGATGAGATTCAACAATCATATACAGATATTCGGCATGAACAATCCAATCGACGTAACGAAACAGCTTAATCTCCAATAGTACATGAAAAATTCAGATCAGACGTGCATCACACTCATCAGATTGAGATCTATTACAACACATTGAAAATAAAAAAAAAACAAGCTAGAACAAGAAAAGGAGAAGAATGAGGAACTAACCTTGTTGATGTGTTTGAGGGAGGAATGATGAGAGGGTTGAAGGAAATGAAAGAAGAGGGGAGCGCGAGTTGCGTGTGTTTATATAAAGATGTTGAGAATAGACGGAGCGAGAAGCGGGAGTTGCGTCTGACTCTCTGTGCGTCTGACATCTGGCGCTGCTGCCTTTGGATTGGCTAATAATTACCCGCCGGGTTGGTGGTGCTCGACTGCTGCTGCTTCCGAACGTTGCTATTTTTGCGAATAGTTTGGCATTGGATTTTTAGCTACACATGTTCAATCTCACCAACTTGGGATGTAGGTTGTGACCTATCGCATGTATTAGAGATGACATTATTGAACTAGTTAAGTCTCGGTTTAATGTTTTTTCGATTGAACATATTTTCATTCTTTTTACATACTTGTTTGCAAAGGGTAGACAATGATGTAGGGCAAATAGTTTCGTTATTAAATGATTAAGCACCATAACTCTAACGTCTTTGCTTCTATTTCTCTTTTTCAAACAACGCTATTTTCACATCAATCTCACTCTCACAAATGTACTTTTGCACTTGGTTGCTGTTGCAACGCCACTTCCCTTTTTGTCTAGCATATATTTGACACTACGGTTCCTACGTAGATAAATCTTATTGTAAATTTACAATTACAAACAAATCTGCTTTCTAGTAGGTTAATTTGGTTTCGATTTCGGTAACTGGTGGATGAAATGACATAGTTTGACATAATTTTGGATTGGATACAAAACCAATCCAACCCAAAATGGCACTCTCATACATACATACATACATACATACATATATATATATATATATATATAGGAAGGATCTAAAACGGACGTCCACACTTCGCTAAAGTGCGGACGTTGATGCAGCAGCCCTGCTCAGGCCGCGACGGCAGCGCAAATTGGGCAGGACGGAGGCCGGAGACATCCGCACTTTAGCGAAAGTGCGGAGCGGGGCTGTAGCGTCGACGTCCGCACTTTAGCGAAAGTGCGGACGTTCTATTTGGAACGGCTTCGTATATATATACACACACGGAGGCGTTCTAAAGAGGACGTCCGCACTGTCGCTAAAGTACGGACGTCCAGGATTTCTCCTCGTTCAAGCGCCGACGGCGTTGCGCCTCTTACCAGATGGAGGCCAGGGGCATCCCGGACCAGTCTGCAGTCGGGTGGAGTCGCTGGCTACCAGTTTGTAGTCGCTGCCTAGAACCTTCGACCTCGATCGCTGCCCAGAAGCGATCTGGGATGCCTCTGGCCTCCGTTCAGCATGATTAGCGCCGTCGCCGCCTCTTGATTGCTGCAGAAGCATCGACGTTCGTACTTTAGCGACAGTGCGGTCCACCCCAGAACGGGCCTGTATATATAGTTTCAGCCAAATTGATGATCTTTAAGGTATCTAACTCACTTAAACCAATGGACGAACTGAATATGTCCACCCTGAACCGTACTAGCTTTAAGGCAGTTATCAATGCCTTAACGACCATCAATTTGGCTGAAACTTTGCAGAGATGATCTATACATTAGTACCTAAAAACTGAATAGTTGAGATGTGGATATGAGACCGAAAAGTGACCATAAACTCCAACCTCACACGTTAATTTCAGAGTGAGGCCTCACTCTGGATTAGAGGTGGCAAACGGCCAGCTAAGCATGAGCACGGCACGGGCCCGACACGCTTAAAAGAGGCTCGGCATGGCCCAAACCCGTTAGTGACCCGGCACGACCCGAGCACGTTAGAATAACTGGTTGAGTTGGGCCTAGGAATATTGACCCATTGGCCCGACCAGGCCCGACACGGCCCGAGCACGACTTATTGTGGGCCGGCCCATTACAAACACAAAATTTCATTTTGTTTTTAAAAATATTAAAAAACCACAATGATGAGATTTGAATATTAGACCTCTTTATTTAAAATCTCATGACAATTCCACCAATGCTATTTCTTTTATGTTGTCAAAATAGTCAAATAAAACATTGGATTAAATACTTGTTACTCCCTATACTTTTCACTGAAAAACAGTTCAGTCCCTCACCTTTTAAATTAAACAATTTAGTCTTTATTCTCTCTAATTCTCACATAACAGGTCCCAAAATGACCATTATACCCCTCACTTTCTTTTTTTATATTATTTATTTATTTTTCTCTCTTTTTTATTTTTATTTTTTCTGCTTCTCTCTCTCTCTCTCTCTCCAAATTCGTCTCTGACCTCGAGTTCATCCACATTGACAATTCGACGACTCCAAGCTCGGAGTCAAAGGCCTCGTCGACTCAAGTCTCTCCTCCATCCCCCGATCTTTATCCACCCACCCATAATATCACACCAATTCCAACCCACGACCCAACCCGATGCCGAATCAATCCCCACCATCAACCTCTCCGACCTCCACTCTGATCATCGCTCCGCCAACATCTACCCCATCTCAACAACAGTCTCATGATTTCTCTTCTTGATCCCCTCAATTCCGCCTTCAAACCTATTGACAAAGTCCAAAACCGCCGGAACAACCAACTGAGGGCTGTAATCCCTAGTCCCAATCCAAGCACTTTCAATAGCCAATCCATTCCCATAGCTAACCCTCCTACCATTAGCCTTCCCCTTCTCCAAAGCTTTCTTAAACTCGGTTACAATCTCATCGTTGGAATTCAAAGGAAACGGCAAGGGTACCTTAATGACGTGCCCGCCGGCGCGAGTGACGTAGGCCTCAATCGACTTCTTGACGGCGCCGTAGGCGTAATGGAGCATGACGACGGCGTCGCCCTGATCGAATTTGCTCTCAGAGAAGCCTCAGGCGGCCTGCTGGAGGACGATGGCGGCGGCGGTGGTGGCGTTGTCGACGATGGAGACCTCGTCGACGTGGTTGGTGTTGATGAGGTCCTTGATGAGGGTGCGGGAGTGGAGGATGCCGGTTTGGAGGTGGTTGGAGTAGAAGTGATCGGGCTGGGAGAGGTACTTGAGCTGCCAGCGGCGCTGGGCCTGGAGGACGGAGTCGGGGTAGGACCCGAAGCTGCCGTTTTTGATTCGGGCGACGGTGGGGTCGTGGTGGGAGAATTCGGCGGCGATTTCGGAGGGGGTGATGAATGAGAGTTTGGGCTTTTTGGAGGCGTGGGTGTTGGAATCGCCGTTCAGGGTGTGGTTGTGGTTGTGGTCGGGGGAGGAGGCCATTGCTGGGGGAGGAGAAGATTTTAGGGTTAGGGTTTGAAAGGGGGTGATGAGATTGAAGAAGAAGAAGAAGAGAGCATCAAATTGAGAGAGGAGAGTGTTCAGTGTGATTGGGTTCGGGGGTTTGGAGAGAGAGAGAGAGAGAGAGAGAGAGAGAGAGAGAGAGAGAGAGAGAGAGAGAGAGAGAGAGAGAGAGAGAGAGAGAGAGAGAGAGAGAGAGAGAGAGAGAGAGAGAAGCAGGAAAAATAAAAATAAAAAAGAGAGAAAAATAAATAAAAAACATAAAAAAAGAAAGTGAGGGGTATAATGGTCATTTTGGGACCTGTTGTGTGAGAATTAGAGAGAATAATGACTAAATTGTTTAATTTAAAAGGTGAGGGACTGAACTGTTTTTCGGTGAAAAGTACAGGGAGTAACAAGTATTTAATCCTAAAACATTATATCCATGTTTTGACATAAAGTATTTTTTCTAAATATTAAATATATGTTTATTAATAAAGACTAGTCTCATAATAATACAACTATAGAATGAAGGAAAGAATAATATGATACTAAATCTTCATTATATTAATAAAGATTAATCTCACAATAATATACTAAAAGCAATATATTTTGAGTTATTTTTTTCTTTCTTTCTTTCTTGTAGTGGAATATAAAAAATTATTTGAAAACTAATCTTAAAATGCTAAGATTAAGAAAAAATTGTAGAACTTAATTTATTTTAATTTTCTAAATAGTTAAATAAAAATAAATTTTATTTATTCAAATTAAGATTTTAAAATCGTGCTTTATAATGGGTAAGCACGAGCACGGCCCGGCACGATATGGGCTCGGGCCATGGGCAGGATCGGGCTTAATGTTTAAGTAAATGGGCCGGCACAAGCCCGACACGATAATAAATGGGTCGGCCCAAGCACGGCACGAAGCACGACTAGGCCCGCTTAAAATGGGTCGGGCCGGCCCGTTTGCCACCTCTACTCTGGATAGGATCTGTATATATATATATATATATATATATATATATATATATATATATATATATATATACTATCCAGAGTGAGGCCTCTCTCTGAAAGTAAAGTGTGCTTTTAGAGTTTATGGTCAATTTTCGATCGCATATCCACATCTCGACCTTTCAGTTTTTAGGTACTAATGTATAGATCATCTTCGCAAAATTTCAGCCAAATTGATGGTCGTTAAGGCATTGATAACTGCCTTAAAGCTAGTACGGTTCAGGTTGGACAGATTTAGTTCGTCCATTAGTTTAAGCGAGTTAGATACCTTAAAGATCATCAATTTGGCTGAAATTTTGCGAAGATGATCTATACATTATTACCTAAAAACTGAACGGTCGAGATGTTGATATGCGACCGAAAAGTGACCCTAAACTCTAAAAACGCACTTTACTTTCAGAGCGAGACCTCACTCTGGATAGGATCTAATATATATATATATATATATACAGCCCCCTTCCAATGAGGGATACCTATTTTTGGCCAACTTGAGGGATAGGCTACCAGCCCTTGCATCAGGTTTAATGAGCTTAGACGGCTGAGATCGTAAACAGTGATAAACAGTTATTTAACCCTTATCTAACCCCAATTCCTGAACTCGGGCGCGAAAAGGGATCTTCAATTCTTTAGATTTGGCTCTCAGAGAAGATCGGGAAGCGGAGTGAGAGAACGATCAAACAGTCCGCTCAAGAGAGAGATAGAGAGCGTCGAAGAAACAAAGGCTTGTGGTATCCTGATGTTTACTTTCTAAGACAAATCTGGTATGGCTCTTCTTCTGCTATGGTATTTCTTTTGAATTATGTACAAGGACCTCTGTTCTGATGCTTGTTTGATGCTCAATTTTATGGGTTTATCCACATTTGTTATTTTGTTGTTCTAATTTTTGTCATCAATTCACTCTTTATCTTTGATTGTCTATTTGAAAAGAATTAAACTTTTTGAGTTTATATGGGAATTTGATTTGATTAATATGGAGGACCTGAAACTCTTTGGCTTTTGTATGTTTTAATCGCTGAAGTTCTGTGGTATGAGCTTATGCTCGAAACAAGTTATGTGCTAGAAATTTTTAGTCCTGCTGCATGTGTTTAGTTTCATGACTTTCTATGAAAAAAAAAAGTTTCATGACTTTGCATTCATCAATTTGAAAACGGCTTTGCATTCATTTGAAAATGGCTTTGCATTCATTCATTTAAAATTGGCTTTGCATTCATTAGTTTAACGAAAACTTTTAGTTTTGCTATATGTGTTGTGGCATTCTGTAATTGATAGAAGAGCTGAAGATATGACAGATAATAAGATGGTTGTACCTGCAGAAATGAAGACTAATGGGATTATTGTACCTGCGGAAATGGAAACTGAACCTATTCAAGATATCCCTCCGTCAGAAGAAAATGTCTCTACTTCAGCTTTCTATCCTCAAGTAAGGAATGAGCTTAAACCCTTCAAGGGTCAGCAATTTAAAACATGGGAAGAGGCACATGTTTTTTATACCAAATATGCATTTGCAGCTGGGTTTATTGTACGAATTGGTTCCAGTAAAAGGAGCAGAGCAACTAATGAGTTTATAAAGAAAGAGTTTTTTTTTGCAATAGACAAGGAAATAGTCCAATTGAATTGACTGGTGATGAGAAAAGGATTCGTGGTGTAGTAAGGGAGGACTGTAAGGCGAGAATGATAGTTGTGAGAGACAAGTCTGGTGGATTTGTAGTCAATATATTTGATGAAGCTCACACTCATCCTATGACAAGTCCAAAAAGACTCCACTTGCTGAAGTCCAATCGTCGACTTACTAAAGCTCAGAGATCATTATGGGAACAACTATCCATGGTAAACATACCCACACACCAGCAATTTGACATTCTTGGAGTGCAAGCAGGAGGATTTCAGTACATTGGTTGTACACAACAAGATTTGTACAATCTTGAAAGGGATAAGCGTAAAGAGACAAAAGGGCATGATGGAGAAATGTTGCATGACTACTTTCTGCTAGAGCAAGAAAAAAATTCTGGGTTCTTTTTCACAATAAAGGCAGATGTTGAAAATAGGATTACTCATTGTTTTTGGGCTGATGCAATTTCGAGACAGTCGTATAAGTTTTATGGTGATGTGATTATCTTTGACACAACATACCAAACCATTGATGGGGATAAATAACCATGGTCAGACAATTGTGTTTGGAGCTGCATTCTTAAGTGACGAGACTACAGCTTCGTTTGTGTGGTTGTTGAAAGAATTTTTGAATGCTATGCCAGGGGGTCCTCCTAAAATGATCATTACTGATCAAGATCCAGCCATGGAAAAAGCTATTTTTGAAGTCCTCCTAGACACATTTCACAGATATTGTAGCTGGCATATCTTGAGAAAGTTTTCTGAGAAGCTTGATGCAATCAAATTCAGAGATCACTATGATGAATTCAAAAATTGCATTTACTCATCTGAGAATGCAGAGGAGTTTGACTTCAAATGGAAATCAGTTCTTGCAAAAAGTGGATTAAGTGGACATAAGTGGCTGCAATCAATTTATGAAATTCGGTTTAGATGGGTGTCGGCTTATATGAACCACATTTTCTCAGCTGGCATGTCAAGTAGTCAACGAGCAGAAAGTACGCATTCTTTTTTTAAGGATTATGTTTCTCATAAAAATTCTCTAGTGGACTTCATGGTTCAGTTTAGTCGGGGTCTTTTACACAAACGGCATGAGGAGTTGATTTCAGATCACATTGACATCAATGAGAAGCCAAGATTTAAGTGCCCCAGTAAGATGGAAAAGCAAATGGTTGTTATTTATACACGGAAGTACTATTACATATTTCAAGATCAGTTGTGGGAGAGCTACAGTTACAATCTTGAGGTCACAAAGGAGGATGAAACTAATTGTATACTTAAGGTTATGCGTCAGGATCGTGAGGATGGAAGAGCCCGAGTCATTAGGTATGACAAATCAAAAGATTTTGCCTCATGTAGCTGCAAATTGTTTGAGAGTGCAGGAGTCCCATGTAGACATGTTCTAGCACACTTACACAAGTTACATCAAGTTCATAAATTGCCATATCAATACATTTTGAAGAGATGGACAAAATCTGCAAGATCTGAGGTTGTGATGGACAAGATTGACATGGAGATAACTGTTAGGAAGTCCTTACTTGAAAAACATGGTCTACTGTTCCAACAATATTCACATGTAATTGATAGCGTTGTCTTAAGTGAATAAGCAAGTCAATTGTTTTGTGAAACAATGGATTCTTTGATTGAGAAGATTAGGCCACTACTTGCCAATAATAGCAGTGAAGGTTTGGAGCCTTGTGCAAAAACAAGTTCAACTCATCAGTTTGATTTTCGAGAACCAGATGAAGTTAAGACAAAAGGAAGGGCTAAAAGAATTAAGAGAGGAAAAGAGAAGGAAAATGGAAAACGCAACAGTTCCGGTAGACATTGTCATGGATGTGGCAGAGATGGGCAGACCCATGACAAACGCAATTGTCCACTGCTCAATCAGTAAGAATACATATTTTACATATTTCATGTTTTGTTGTTAATGTTTGGTGACTGTTGTCACTAAATATATACCTTCGTTTGCCCTTTTAGATCTGCTGATGTTGATACAAATGAAAATTTTAGTGAAGATGACATTGATACTGATAGTTATTCATCACAGGTAATATTAATACCTCTCTATACAATCTGAAATTTTTTTCTGAAAGAATTAATACCTTCCTTTTTCCCACGTACATGGTGTGGTCAGGATGATTAGCTGTTGCTGTGCTTGATGAAGAAGTGTTTTATTTTCAGTAGTAATTTTGGAGAGACAGAGGAGACATGCTGTGCTTGCTTAGCTGCTGCTAACGTTTGCTTTTTGGTTCTTGATACGCCCAAAATAGGCGCGCAATTTAACCCTGCAAGATGTAGTCGTTAGCAATATAGAGTAAGCAGGGATCGTTCAAGCCAGGGATTGAGGGTAACTTTATAATTCACACAAAAGAAAACTAAACTAAACTAAACTAACACATAAAAAAAAGAATAACAAAAATCTGAACTAAACTAAAGAAAACGTCAAACACTAGAAAAGAAGAAAAAAAGATGGAGGGTCAGAAGGGGATAGAAAGGGGCTCTGCAATCCTAAGCAAGAACAATATTTTGGGGTTTTTGGTTTTTAACGAAAATAAAAGAGAAAACAAAAGGAAAACGAATTTGATTTTTGATTTTGAGAAAATAAGATGGAGAACATGTTAGAGACTTGGAAATCCACCACCAATTACTTTCGAACAATGTTAAGTTAACCTAGTTTCAATTACTAAGGTGTGAAACAGAAACCAACCAAGAAACAAGTCGGAGCAGATCATGTCCCTTATTAATGTTTCCCTAATTACTTAGTCTACGTGAACGCACAATAGCTAAGCCTATCAAACATGCAATCAAGGTATAGAACGCTATCCTATCAACAACACATATAGTGTCAACACATTTGAAGCATTAAGATCTCATGGAAACGATTGATTATAGAGTTGCAGTCTAGTGTGGAACGCCTACCTAGCATGCTCTTCTAGTTGTTTAAAACATCAGCTTTTGTTCAAAGCCTTGCATACTTGTGGATTAGAAAACAAGACGATTAGGTGAATTATTTTCTAAACCTAGCTCCAATTACATGCATAAATCCTATGTTGGCCACCATAAAACAAACACATGCAAAAGTCTTCAATCAATCAGAGATAAACAACAAGACCACACCAAAGATCATGAAACTAAATTTAAACAAACATATGTTCTACATAATTGGGGCTTCAAACCTCGCCCCTAACAAAAAGTAACTAGCCACACATCGTCTTAAATTCAACAAATAAAATCATGAGTATTAGATTACAAGATGATAAAAAACGTAAAAGGGAGAGTATGAGAGCCACGAATTCACTTTTAGGCAGCCTTGGACGCAGGCACTTCTTCAAGATAGGTCACGGCAGAAGCTTGATGGAAGGTGGAAGATGGATTGCACGGTTTTTCTTCTTGAAGACTTGGGAATTTTAGACTTTGTGTGCTAGGGTTTGGGAGCAGAAGATGGTGCTGTAGGGTGGTGCTTTTCAACGTGTTAAGAGCCTCTATATATGTGGAATACACAGCCCAAGTTTCCTTTTCCAATTCTGCTTTGAAAGTCTCCCCTAGTTGCTTGAGGATTACTCTGATTGGTGCACAATTAAATAATTTTCAAGGCTTAATAATCTTCCCAAATTCTTGATGAATCATTCTAGGACTCTCCTTGTAATTTTCAGCATCAATAAACTTCCAAAAATGCACCCAAAATTCGTCCATAGAAGATTTCTGCCAAACAGTCCTGTTTTGACTAGGATTCGATTTCTGACTTTGAAGCTTCCTTCTTGGACAAGAAACGACTTAGTCTTGACAGGTTTCTGGATGGTTCTTGACTCCCACGTGTTCTATGACATCATATATTCTATATTGATCAACAACCTTCTGGAAAAACTCTATGTAAATCGCCGGAAAAGATCTCCCAAAAAGCTTCTTGAAAAGCTGACAGTTTCTGCCTTATCGGGAAGCCTACTTTGCATTTGATTTTCTGCTGCCTCGTTGATGCTTCTGACCAGTTCTTTGGCTCTTATTGAATTATAACATCATGGCTTCAAGGTTCGTTGGCCCTTTCTGCAAAGGTGCATCTGGAAGAATGCAATAATTACTCCTCAAAACCGTTCCCAGAAAGCTGATTCTGAAACTGCAGTTTTCTGCTTTGCAGCAACTGTTTTGCACAACGATTTCTGTGGACTTCCCTTGTAATTTATAGCCAAATGGTTGATCAAACTTAGTCCTCTGTATCAGTACTTCATGTTCCATGGCTTCGTTGCTCCCTTTAAGTTCTTATTTCTCTTGAATCACTCCACGAACTACCTAAAAAGAAAACAAAGTTAAAACTGACTTTTTAAAGGAAATAGCTAAGAAAAGTGTAAAGGATCACACATTATATTTGTCGCATTCATGCTCCTATCAGTTCTCAGCATCAATGTTGAAGCTAGGTCTGGAATAGTAGAATAACACCTGTTTTTGGTTCTATCATGTTTGTCTATTGTGTAATTGCATTTCTCACTGATGCAAGGTCACAAGTCTAGCATTGATGATGAGTTTTGTATAGATAAGCTAGTAGATGTTTGTTGACTAGTTGTACATTACAGTATGTTGTAGTCAGTACTATTACTTTTGATGCATTTTTTTTCCAATGCCAAAATGAGACAATTGTAACACCTGTTATATATCCCTTCATATGCTATATATGCTTGCCTGCTTGCAAATGTTTGTAAATACATTCTCATAAGTTTCAGAAATGCAATACAATTGACAGATAGAAACAATCACATATACATTTCTCATAAGTTTTTAAAAATACATACACTAGTTCAGAACATTACAGAGTATCATTTGATAATCAGCATTAATAGCCATCTTGAGAGCAACAAGAGACTAGAATTGCATAATAAAGAAACATGAATTGTATTGATACAACAAATAGGAAAACTGCTAGTGACAGCATCAATGGTAAGGGGTGTTTGGCTGGCTTCTTCATCCTCTTCAGCACACATCCAACATGGCTTCTTCATCCTCAAGAGCTATAGCTAGGCTGCAATTTGCAATAGCATCAGTAATCTGACCCAGCACTTTGTATGCAGCAGCACGATTGCAAAAAAAAAAAACAGCTGTGAAAGGACGAGATTCTGCATTACATGACACAGCAGTAGTATAATGTTCAACAGCTTCAGTATGCCTCCCGGCCTGAAATGCTTCGTTCCCTGCAACCTGTAATGCAAAATTTATTATGGACTATTTCGGTTCTGGACTCCAAAACATGAAGATGACATTGCTAGATCACAGTTCAAGAAGATGCAGAAGTTCATTAACGATTATGTGCAATCTTCTTCAACCTAGAATTTTGTTTACAAAATAACCCAATGTAACATTCATTTAGATAGGAGCAATTTATAGATAGATTACATCTTATACCACCCAAAAAATGGACGTCTGCCTTTTATTTCTTAGTTACTGCCAAAATGAAGTAAAGGGATATCCATTGAAATATGTTTCAATTCAAGAACTAGAAGCCATACCTTATCTCTATTTCAATTCATATAATTCTTTCACATGAGCACTTCATTCTTCAATCTAATAGAACCCCTAAACTAACCAATTCTGAATGTACATGAGCACATAACAAACGAATAGAAATGCCAAAAACGTGAATCACCTTGGTTCTAGCTAGGCAATGTTGTCAACCTGTGTTTGGCTGTATTGCACAAGCTCCGAAAACAAGAACGCAAATGCACTCAAACTGACCTGAAACAACCATCAATCACCCAAAAATTCAATAAAAGCAAAAAAACCCAGGTCCTCATCACTCAAATTAAGGTTAATTGAGTACAAAGTTTCGATCTTTCCCCTTAAATCGAGTACCCAACACACAGAGATCCATCAAAATCACACCCATTAAGTTCAGGGATTAGTAATTTGATGCATAACGAAACAAAAGTGAATGAGCTAGAGAGAGAGAGAGAGAGAGAAGACCTCTTGTTTTCCTTTGCTGAGAGGCCTGTCGAGGACGTTAGGCAGTAGCTTCATCTAACCGTCTTCTTCTTTAAAACAAATTATAGTGAGGTAAACTAACCGTCTTTTTCGAGATCGCTACCGTCGTTGTTGGGGTCGAGCTCGGCGGCCTCAGCCTGATCGGGAGGGGCCTGGAGAGAGTCGCTTTCGACGATGTGAGAGCGGACGTTGAGCACGTTAGGGTTGGAGAGGACGCTGAACGACTTGTAGTTTTGGATGACGCTGCCCGACAACATCTCTTCCAATCAATGGCGGTGGGATTGCTCTGGATTAATGGACTATTTCCTTGTAAATTTCTGCAATTGAATTGAAATCTAAGGCAAGAGTGGACTATTTCCCTCAACAAATCAAATATTCACTACAAATACAAAACCCACCTGATTTCTAGAGAAGTTCATGCTCGATTTACAAATTCTCTGAGCGAGAGAGAGAGAGAGACGAAGAGAAGAAATTGGGAGGCTTGAGAACGGACCCGAGTTCAAGAATTGGGTTAGATAAGGGTTAAATCACTGTTTTCGATCTCAGCCGTCCAAGCTCATTAAACCTCATCCAAGGGCTGGTAGCCTATCCCTCAAGTTGGCCAAAAATAGGTATCCCTCATTGGAAGGGGGCTATATATATATATATATATATATATATATATATATATATGGCCTTTCTAGTGAGGGATCCCTTTTTTTTGGTCTTTTCTAGGGATAGGGCATTAGACCAACTTTTCGATCACATTTTGACATCTCAACCGTTCAGTTTTTAGATCCTAATGTGTATATCATTTCTGCAAATTTTCAGCCAAATCAGTGATCGTTAAGGCATTCAAAACGGTGATTTAAAATTATAAATTTGAACGGTTCAAGTTTGATATATTTAGTTTGTCCAACAATCTTCTCTAAGCAACTAAAGAAGCAATTTCAAAATGCAGAAAAATTTAGGGCCCTTAAAAAGTCTCCCGGGTCCCAGATACGAACCCTAACAATAACGGGCTCATACACCATTTGCAACACCTCAAGTAGGTAGGCCCAACCGCAAACCCTACCTGAGCAATCCAAAAGAGCAGAGGCCCAGTCCCAACTTTGGGCACCCAAAACCTCTCTTGGCATCCAAACCATCACCGACCTCATGCTTGGCAGCTGCTCCACTGCCCCTCGTCGGAGAAGGATCATCTTTGTTCCATCGTCTCGCCAGCAGAGATCCAGCCCAACCCCATCAGCTTAACGCCAAGAGCCATCACCTACACCGACCTGACATCTCACGGTCCCAAGCCAGAGACTATCACAGACCTCGCCATCACTTGTTGGGAAAGTTCCTCCAACACAAAGCTAGACTGATCGACCCCCTCTTTGAGCCACGCCAGCCGTGGCCGCTCTGATCAGCCATTGCTCTCCGCCTTAAAGTCGAACTGTCAGCCCACACATTGTCCAATTTGTCGCAGCAAGCTGCACACAGTCGGACGCTGTACCCTTCAAATTGAGCCTTAGGCGTTCAGCCAAGGTTCTGATATGACCGATCTCAGACTGCTCCTTCAATCCTTGGCCAAAACTCGATTGCAATCCACAGATCCCGATCTCTTGATTACCTAACAGCCCCTGTTGCGTGGCACCTCTAGACAACGAGGACAATTCATCCGATCCCAGTGATGGTATTGAAAACGAGTTCCATCGAGGATGGGGGACAATTCTTGAGAAGCCAGACCAAAGGCGGCAAACTCCTAACCCTAGCAGAGCGGCTCTACTAGGTTTTCCCATTTAACTTTCTTATTCCTATTGGCTCCATTGTCGCAACTTACAACGATTTTGTGTTGGAATCTAATATGACTTGGTTATTGAGTTAACCTAATAAGATATGCAATTACAATAGGAATTTAGACTTAATTTTTTTCCTATATGGGAGGTTACAGAATATCCAATTTTTGTGTAAAGCTTAAGGTCCCTTCACTCTCTCATACTCTCTCGATAATACAGATTCTTGCCCCATACAAAGAATACCAAAATGAGATGCAATGCGCACAGAAGACCTAAACTTGGATTGAGTGGTCATTCAGTTTAAAGGTTCATGATCCATTCTTAAATTTATTTCTTGTTCTTAATCTTGTACAATTGTGTCTATATTATTTGTGAAGTGATCCAATGGCTTCTCAGTTTACGATTACACACTAACACACACTTTGTCTTCCACTCGGAGCCAGTGTCTTCCACTCAGAGCCGGTTACAAATAATTGTGTTGTTAGAGCAAGTTCACCCGTTGGGTCACCGGGTCACCTACTATTCACTACTTTTTAGTGTATATTTTCATTCTCTGGGTCATGAAATACACTGTGCCCGTGACCCAGGGCACGAAATACACTATGCAGGTCACCATGGTGACTCAGAAAGTGATCCAGGGTGACCCAGGGCACGAAATACACTGTACTCGTGACCCAGAGGATGAAAATAACACTAAAAAGCAGTGAATAATGGGTGACCCAACGGGTGAACTTGCTCTTACCCGGTTACCAAGTACGAGTGACGAAGAGATATATACACACACATTGCATTTATATATTCTGTATTCCACTATATACGGAGTTGATGAATCCACGA
Organism: Rosa rugosa; assembly: GCF_958449725.1. Lineage (NCBI taxonomy): Eukaryota > Viridiplantae > Streptophyta > Magnoliopsida > Rosales > Rosaceae > Rosa > Rosa rugosa. Next base: position 13,844,057 of record NC_084826.1, on the reverse strand, counting down.
CCTATCCAGTTCAGAGAATTCTTTTATTGTTCAAATTCCATATGGATATGATATTCGATGTTCTCCACAAAAGAGTCTTAAATTCACATGAGATGTTGCATCTTTAGATTAAAGTATTAAACTATATAAAACATTCACATGTTGGGGCATAACATCATATCTACTTTATTTGGGGAACAATTTCATGATCATCGATTGTTCTGTATGTTTCTCTGCCGAATTACAAATCCCACTTGTTTTGCTGCTTTTTACTTGATTGGTGTCCAAATATGAAGGCTAATCAGCTAAAAGAATGGAAGAATGTCCAAGAAATCTAGGCATGGAGAGGATATTAGAAGCTTAGACCAAGTTGAAGTCCAAGAGCAGCATGGACAACAAACAATGTCATTATCCCAGTACCCAAGACCCCATGAACACTTCTTAAGTTTGGATTACCCTGTAAAGAAAAAGAGAAAGGAATTAACATAAAAAGGTAAGGTACATCTCAAAGAGGAAATAGGGGGAAAGACAAAGTTTTTGAGAATGAATATTACCTCAAACAAAGAAGGTAAAATTGTCTGAATGGTCAAGAGACCAAGGCCAATAAATCCAGTGACAGCATGAGAGCTGCAAGAATAGATGCTTAGTAACAAAATTGACTGAGGAGAACCCGAAGAAAATAAAACTATATATAAAGGGAAATCGAATAAAGAAGCATGATTTCTGAAAGTACCTCTCAAAAATGGGTTTGTCAGAAGTGAGAAGAGCTGTTACTCCACCAGTAGCTCCAGCAGCAAAGAAGAAAAACATCCCAGCTAGAAGCTTGGGGTGCAAGTCTTTGGCTTTGGCCTTCTCCTCCTGAAATGAATGCAACATGTCACGAACACAACATACATTTCAGTTACAACATAAATGCTGCAGTCGGTGTTATTTTCATACCATATCATCAGAATACCGTATCCGGTATCCAAGATAAGATCCATAGCCACCCATTGCAAAAAGCACAACAGCCTACAAAGAAAATTCCATAAAAAATTATGTCAAGCAATTCTAGATAATATTCATATGGAAGGCATAACATGTATGAGAGGTATACCATGTTGCCTGGATGACCCCAATGCACTAGCCATCCAGGAAGATTGAATGATTTGACAAGCTCAACGAAAGGCTCAAATAGAGATGTCACAGCACCAGCTGAAAGGACTCGTATGAGTATTAAAATCAGTAATATGACCCAGTTTGTTATACATTTCGATGTGATAAAAGGCCAGCTATATATAATTTAGAAACAGAGAACAGATGCAGTAAATCAGAAATACCAATTTCAAAGGTAGAAAACTTCTGTTGAGACTCAAGCAACTAGGAAAAATAAAGGAAAATTGGAAGAATCCCCAAATTATGAAACTAAGCTACAATGTGCTATTCAGAGTATTCCCAAGAAGTTTGATAGGCACAGCCTAATTGTCAGAAGGAGCAGAATGAGAGAAACACATTGAGCCAAACTAAGCTATCCCTATCCTTTCCTTCATTATTGTGTTAATCTCTTAACCCCCATTAACAAGTGAGAGAAACACAATCCTTTCAAAGGTGGATGAAGTGGAACTCTCACTTTCTAAGGACTAACGAACCCACAAAGATTCACATACTACACACCTTCCTTATAAAGTGTATGTCCATTTATCCTAGTTTTATAATTTCCCCCAAGGCTGTGCCAAATATAAGTAGACCAAAAAATAATTATCTTAATAAGAAACTGAGACTTTGATGTGGCAAAGATAGCACCATTTAGCCATGAATCATGAATGGCAGGAGTACTAAAGTTACTAACCCATCAACAATGGAAAAGAGTAGAGAGCGAAATAATGGTACCTCCAGGGAGAGCAGCCAAAAACAGCAGAGGCAGAAGATTGGAGTACAAGAAAGTCTCACTGGGCTTCCCCACTTGTATTTGTAGCCGCTCAGCCTCCTCAACACAATCAACATCTTGGCTAATTTTGCTTTTTATAACTGAAGGAGAGAAGAGAGCTCTTCTTCTAGTGGCAGATAAATCAGGCGTCAACGACGAAGGGAAGAAGCATTTGGAGGAAGCTGTTGGGATAGTGGGAAACGCAGAGGTGCGTAGCAAAGGAGAGGAAAGCTTGAGAGAACAATGAGCAGAGGCAGTGACCATGGCCATCTAAGAAGAGCGTGGTTCTGTGAAGTGGAGTAGACAGTGCTTGATAGAGTGAGAGATAGCAAGAGAACAGACTAAAGGAATTAAGGAGAGTAATGGGAAAGGCGAGGAAGGAGACACGCCTGTGAGTTATCAGTCCTATGTAAGGACTAAGAGGACGAAGGTTATGGACAGTAACTGGTAACGACCTTTCCACGTGGTTTCAACACGCACCAATCTCTTTCCGGTGATCAAGTGGGACAGGTGGTAAGCTGCAACGGGTCTCCAACAGTCTCCCACCCCAAAAGAAAAAGGACAAAAAAAAAAAACAAAAAAAAAAAACTTAAACTCAGGCCATCTTGGATGATCTAAATCGACAGTCGAGTAATATAACAATACCGAGTACTCACGGACCTAAACAGTGAATCCTAGAACCATTCTGAAAATACGTGACACCAAATAATACTAGGATCTAAATACAGTCGAGTAATGCATGAATCATAGGTTTCGATTTCAAATACTGACATTCAATATTTGATAGCATGTGCATAACTGCATCTGGATCTGTTACGAGGATGTTCAAGTTATGCTAATACTCGACAATTTAATTCTTTTTGTATTCAGCAGAATTCCACCAGAACAAGATTACTGCAACCATGTATGCGGACCTCAAGCAACTAAAATTAATAGGAAAATGAAGCTCTGGTGACTGGCAGATATATACATTTGCACAAAACAGATTTCATAGCCTCCTACTTTGTACAGTGAACATGGCGATGGTATGAAGTATGATCATGATTCTGGGTGCCTCCTCTCCTCTCCTCTCCTCTCCGTCTGTGTGTGGTCTTCCACTTGATTTATCGTTCTGATGGCATAGGCTAAAGACTGCTTCAACTTCAATTTTGCTTCTGCCCTCAACGATAGGCCAAACATCTAGCAAGTGATAATTTAGCTGCTTCCTTGTCTGCAACACATTAGACATGAAGAACTCAATAAGGAGGCACCAGGAAGATCGAAAAACACATCTTAGGTTTCTGCTTTCATTTGATAGGTCTGACTTTCAAGTGTTAGGTTGTTTTATCACCTTCATATGAGTGATAAGCCCGCTATGCCTGATACAGTATTTGAACCAAACATATAGAACTAATGAGATGCATGTAACTAACTTTACCACTGTGGTAGATAGATAAATGCCCTTCCTGCCAAGCCATTTAACCGTCAACTCTGAGAATGTTATTACATATTGTACCCCTAGTAACTGTTTCTCTTTGAGGATCAATACTCCAATGGCCGTCAACGAGGAATTTTATCTGCAGTTAACAAAAAGGCACATTTAGACAATTATTCAAAGTTTGTATTCTTTCTTCTATCCATAGAATAATAAGGTTCATATTCTTAAGCTGCTAAGTGTGCATACCTCATATACTCCTGGGTAAAGCCATAGCATCGTTGACCACAGCCTGGATTTCCTGGATGAACATGTACACATAGCAATTAGTAACTATTCCACCATTAAATGTGAGCATCAAGTACATAAAATTACTTTTTTACAAAACAAATGTCAGCATCAAGACCATCAAAATGCTAACGTTCTACGAGAACAAAATGAAATAGGCCCAAGGGAAGCGGAACCTTGAGACCATAGGATCTATGTGGGATCCGCAAAAAGGTAAAACTCACAAATTTTTAAATGAAAGAATAGCGGGGAAAAAAGAAGGAAAAGACAATAATAACCTACAATATAACAATAATATGCCAAATTCGCTATGATAATTCTTCAGGAAGTATAGGTGTTCAGCAACAGCAAAAAGTAAATAAATCAAATAAAAGTGTGATGCCAAACTATACAGACAATTTTGGAAACAAAGAGAATGTAAGACCTTGATCCAGCATGGTCTATGATACTGGATGGTGGCTGTGGATCCAATTTAATCTGATGATGCCAACCATTGAAGCTACCGGTCACCTCCACAATTTCACCATCACCATGATACTGGATCTCAACCTGACAAAATTAGGAAACCTAATCTCATCAGCATGTCATTAATTTCAACCAGTCATTACATGAAATCATTTAAAGAGAATACAAACAATGAAGAGAGACAACAGCAGTGATAAAACTCGGAGAGGAACTGTGATCTTATCTTTTTCACAGACAATAATAGTAAGCTCAAAGTCCTAATTACTTTATCATGCAGAACTTGGGACTTATGTATGTAAATATGTTGATGTATGAAATATTAGAGAAGATTCCTAGGCCTTTGATTTCAAAGAGAACATCCTACTACACTTCAAGCTCTAAGAGAACAATAATAGGAAAGATATCCCGCAAAATAGCAGATGCAATACCTCCACTAGTCCTGAAAGGTTTTCTTCAGCAGCAAGCAACTCTGCATCTTTTTCGCAGATAAGCTTTTGTGCTTCGCTGATTGCTGTTTCTGCGTTTGCTTGCAAGACCGACAAGGCATGCTAAAGGAAGAAGTAAAATCCATAATAATAAGATTCAGTTTCTGTATTTCCCATAGAAGTATGATTCTTAAGAAAAATTTATATGCAAAAATAATAAATTAAAATAATAATAATAATAATAATAATAATAATAATAATAATAATAATAATAATAATAATAATAATAATAATAATAATAATAATAATAAAAACATGCATATTTCATATTTCCTAAATGAAACTCTGTTAACTAGCTAGCTCTTGCAATGCCCTATTGCCTTAAGATTTGTGTTAAGTGCAATGCATAATCTGAAGATCTGCTAATGTATGTCATATTTGATCAAGTATAATCCAATTTTGCTTTTTCTAATATACTGCAAGCAACATACTGTGACTAAAGTAACTAATGTACCTGTTCCTTCTCAATCTGTTCTTTCAACCGAGACAATTCTAACTCCTTCTGATGCTGAGTACGTAACAGAATACAATCAGAATCATGAACAATAGTTCGCATTTAAAGCTCCAAATACAAGCAGAACATCAAGAAAATAGGGACACAGAAGGATAAATATAGTACCAGAATGGACTTGAGACGACTAATATCATGTTGATCCTCCCTTTCACTTGTCTGTAAACAGAATCACAATAATCAATGTATACTGTCATCAAAACAAACCACTTAATCAAAATTGATATTTTGAGTAATACAGTATAAGTAATGACCTTAACATCCAAATTCTTGTCAGATAGAGAACTCCGCGAATCAGCTAATGAAGTAGCATCACTAAGTGTATGAACAAGAACGAAGTTAATGTAAGAATACATTAAACACTGAGGTGCCAAGAAAAGCATTGCAGCGAATTATCTATAGAGGTTGAAAACTATGCAGAAGATAACTAAATGGTTCCAGTTTTGTAAGATCATATCAACATATTGCGATTGTAACCGTTTTGATACTACAGATCACAGCTTGACTATCCTCTCTTGTCTAACTTCTCACTAATTAAATTTAATATAAAATACAAATAAAATGGTATTAGAATGCAGCTCTGTGTTCCCTCCCTCCCTAAAAAAAAAAAAAATAGAAAGAGGGAGCATGCTCAGAATGTTGATGTTCCCTGGTAGCATAGGGTACAACTAGGGTCATGGTTCTATCATGAAATTGATTATTAGAAATTAAAAAGTGTAAGAACTTACTGCTATGAAAGAGATTCTACCATGTTGAATTGAATTAAATAGTAACAACATACAGCAATGGAAGATTAAGAAAAGTTGAGAAATATGGCACTTTGAACAGATGTTAAAATTACTACCCAAGAGGGGGGTCAACTGCTGTTGAAGACAAAATTTGCTCAGATGTTGCGTCACTTCCATCAAACATATGTTTTGAGTACTCTGAAGTAGGAGTTCTTAGTTGAACTTCTTCAGCATTCCCGAACTTATTGCTACTCTTGATTTCTTCAGCATCACTCTCAATTGATACACCATAGATGTTATCTGAGCATCAAGCAACTCAAAGTACTTTATTAAATCTCAAAGAAGCAATTAAACAAAGTCCAAAAAAGCATGAAAGGTGAGCATGCTTGAGTGTATTAGTAACAGATAGTATGAAAGGTATGCATATTGGTATAGTAACAAATACTATGAAAAGTAAGCATATTTGAACGTTAACACACAATATGAAAGGAAAGCATAGCATAAATGTTAATGCTAAAGAGCACTTCTTGCAATAGTAACCAAAAAACGAAGCATCAATGACAGTTCACCAGAGCTAATACGAAATGACATATATCACTGAACAACATAAAAAATTGTCAACTTCAAAAATAAGATACCTTAATGAAACTTACCTTCAAGTGCATCCAGGTCTCCATTCTGCATAAATTTTGTCACCTTTTCCTCCAAGGGCAAATTCACTGGATATTTTACTGGTGCATCGCTATCGTCATCAGAATTCTGATTTAGTTCAAGATCTGAACTAGAGTGATGATCTTCCTCTTCCATAACTGAAGCTTTGGTTGACAATGCAACTTCATCAGCCATATTGTCAACCTTCCCATCCCGGTCCCTATGTAAGGCTTTTTTATCTGAGGACCAATGGGTCCCAGATTCTATAGGCACACTAGGTTGTCCATCAGAGTTCAGATCCCAACCAATATTTGGACTATCAGAATCATTTTGTTTGATGGGAATGGTGGTCGGTAAGGATAAATCTTCTAGTACATCCAATGATGAATTGGTGCAAATTTCTACTGGTGTATGGTGGTCGGAGTTGAAGGCTGTACCAATCTTAGAACTATTGACATGACTCTCAATAATAGGAACATTTGACACACGACCATTGCCTTCCATACCATCCACCCGTTCACCATGACCTTCTAAATTACCTGAGGATGTGTCCTGCAAAAGTGAATCCGTCAAAGATTCCACAGGTACATCAACACCATCATCGTGTTTCAGAACTGGATCAGTAACCAAAGCTTCAGAACTACTTTCCAAGATTGAAACTTCACTCAAGGATGAGAATTCCTCAACCACATCATTCACCTCTTGATACTGACCTTTTGAATTATTGAGAGGCTATCAGTAACAGTTGCATACACTGTAAAATAAGGTTTCACACTTAAACTAGAAGAAAGAACCATATATTGACCTGTCACTATATCTTTCTGACCATCATCATTTTCAGCTATAAAGTTATCCGCATTACCATCCACATCCGTCGATTCTGATTCTTTGGAGTCCGCAAGAAGCTCTCTTATAAGTTTATATCCCCTCCGTCTCACAATGTATGCAAGGTCATTCCTATGATTCCATTTAAACAATACAAAACAAGTGAAGTCTTCATTTTTAACACTATTATTAATATACACTACCTCATATTGCAAATGTAAGTAGAACTAATGAAATTATCTCTAAACTAATTCCATAGATAAACCCTAACTATGCAAATACACAAAATTCAGGCCGAAAAAAAAAATGAAATTTCCGACGCCATGATGAACAATAAAAACAAAAAATCGATCAAGAAAAGAAATTGAAGAACCTTCCGTTCTGCGAGAGCTCTTTCATGGAGGGAACATGACCTTGTGGAAGTCCAACCGCAGCGATAAACTCCATGAGTTCATTGCAAAGCTCCTCATTGCTCTTCACCTTCCTCCGCCTTCAATTTTCCAACCACAACAGAAATGTCAGAGCGGAAAAGAAACCAGAAACAGAAACTGGTAACGGAAGCGAGCGAAACAGTGAACCTGGATTTCTTGACGGACGAAGAAGCGCGAACCGAGAAGTGTACCGGAGACGGTGGATGTTGAGCGGTGCATCGCCGGAGTTTGAGCTGGTGTTGTTTCGGGTCGAAGAAGACGAGTTTGGGAGAGAGGAGGGAAGGGAAGCCCGGAAACTGAGAGAGAGTGGCCATCACTCTCATCGGTGAAGTTGCAGCACCGTTGGTTAAGATTTTTTTGTTGGTTGTGATTTTCAGAAGTGGGTGAGTGGTGAATAGTAAATGGCAAATGGTAAATGATAACGAAAATGGCGGTTAGCTAGGAAAAGATTGGACTAGTAAACAAATGGTTTGCTTCTCTTAAATCGGGCTTTGATGTAATTGGCCCAATAAGGGTGATCTCATGCTTAATTTCAGTCTGCAGCCCAATTTTCGTTTTGCTCTTTTCTTTTTTGAGAATACTCAATATATTTTTGGTGAACAAAATAGTAGCCGAGTGAGCTATCACTCCGGGGACGAGAGCAACTCGGGTATGGCTCCTCCTCAAGGGATGTTTTTCACAAGTTGAGATTCGAACTAGAGACCTCTTATTACCAGGAGAAGCCTTGCAGCTTTTGCCCCACTTGCAACCTAACATGCTTCGACTAGACCAACCTCATTGTGTCAATATTATTTTGTCATAAACGATTTCTTTTTCTTTTTTTATACCCTGTAAAGATTAAATAATAAATGATTGGCATGGATAAAAGAATCAGAAAATGATCTTGATAAAAAAAAAAAAAAAATTAAGTCATAAAATAAATAAAAAATTATTATTTTCAAAAACTAACTATGACTGTGTACATTCATACGGGTAACTATCCACTTCTTCTTTTGGTCTGCGTTGCTGTCAATTATGAAAGATTAGTTAGAGTTGTTGATCTGGATTCTGGACTATGGTCCTGGGAGATGAGGCTTTGTGATGTGGAAGGAGGGGGATTCCATAACAACAGAGGAGGTATCGAACTCTAAGTTCACGTTTTTTTTCAATTGGTTATATTTGTTCTAGAGTCTGCAACATAATTTTTTTTTTTTTTCCTTTGTGCCTTAACGTCAAGTAGATAAAATTAATTAAGTAAAAGTTCATTTTGTCGTGTCTTTGAAGAGTAAACTATTGTATGTAACTCTCGCTTCATTATCATAATTGACTCTAAAAAAATTAAAAAATTACTTAATGAAGTTCTCGTTAATTTTTTTCTTATTTTGAGAACCATTCAAAGATGAAGAATCTACCTTTGAAGAAGCCATCAAAAAGGAAGTACGATTCATGCAACCTAACGTCAACAAATAGCTATCAATTTTTATGTAGACAAGACTATGCTTTAAAAAAAAATCCTTATATATGTAGAGAGACAAGCCTTTCATGCATGCTTCTACATATCACTTGGATACATCTGTGAAGAACTATTCTTTAGTTGGCATGCGTTTTCTTGATGCCTTATGCATGCATTAAACTATCTTCCTGAAAAAAGAAAAAAGAAAAACACACTCGTTAACGAGTAATACACACACACACAGATTCTATTCAGAGTGAGGTCTCACTCTGAAATTAACGTGTGAGGTTAGAGTTTATCGTCACTTTTCGGTCTCATATCCACATCTTGACCGTTCAGTTTTTAGGTACTAATGTATAGATCATCTCTGCAAAATTTCAGCCAAATTGATGATCTTTAAGATATCTAACTCGCTTAAACCAATGGACGAATTGAATTTGTCCATCCTGAACCGTACTAGCTTTAAGGCAGTTATCAATGCCTTAACGACCATTAATTTGGCTGAAATTTTGCAGAGATGATCTATATATTAGCACCTAAAAACTGAACGGTCAAGATGTGGATATGAGACCAAAAATATATATATATCAGATTCTATCTAGACTGAGACCTCACTCTGAAATTAACGTGCGCTTTTAGAGTTTAGGGTCACTTTTTGATCTCATATCCACATCTATCAGGTGGACGTCCGCACTATTGCTAAAATGCGGACATCGATGCTGCAACAGCTTTCAGGCGGAGATGGCAACGCGAGGCTTGCCGTACGGAGACCGGAGGTATCCCAGACCGCTTTTGGGTAGTGATCGAGGTCAGAGGAGATCGAGGTTGAAGGTTCTGGGCAGCCCTGTTCGCCGGCGACTCCACCCGACTGCAGACTGGTCCTTCCGACCCCTGGCCTCCTTCCGGCAAGCGGCGGGGGGCCGTCGCGGACTTAGTGGAGCAGAAGCATCGACGTCCGCACTTTAACAATAGTGCGGACGCCCGCTTCCGAACGGCTTTATATATATATATATATATATATAGGATTAAATGTTGTTTACTCCCTATACTTATAGGATTTCATCGTTTCAGTCCCTGACCTTTGAATTTCACCTAAAAAGTCTCTGAACTCTCAATTTCCTCCCAATTGGTCCCTGTCGTCAAAATTTTCTGTTAAAGTTGCCGAAAATGTCTATTATGCCCTCACTTACTTTTTTTTTAATTTATTTTCTCTCTCTCTTTTATTTCTTTTTTTCATTTGACATCTTGAAGGTCTGTGGATTGGAACCATCTTGATGAGGAGATGAACAGAAGGAGGCGAGAGAGCTGGAAGAATAAAAGGTAAAAAGAAAAAAAAATAAAAAAAAAAGGGAGGAAGAGAAATATATATATATTTTTTAAGTAAATGAGGGTATAATAGACTTTTTAGGGGAAGATAACGGAGTTTTTGACGGATGCTTGACGGCAGGGACCAATTGGGAGGAAATTGGGAGTTCATGGACTTTTTAGGTGAAATTCGAAGGTCAGGGACTGAAACGATGAAACCCTATAAGTATAGGGAGTAAACAGTATTTAACCTATATATATATACACACACACACACACACACACACACACATATATATATATATAAGAAAACCAATAACTGTCATTTCAGCCCTCATTAGTTTCCATGCATGTTCATTATTCACCATGCATGCGTATAGGTTTCGGGGTTTCATTGTTAAACTTCTAACCCAGCTACCACTGGCGGATCTAGGTAGAGGGTGGGGCGGGCTCAAACCCGTCCGAGATATTTGGGCTTAAAAAAAAAATTAGATGTATACTTTTTGTTTTTTTTTTAATTGTGTATAGTCCATAGTGAAGCCTACCCAAAGTACTCCCGAGTCCCGAACTTGAAGTTTGGTCTGGAGACTACGACCTATTCGAACGCGTCATTCTCCAGTCTCTCGCTCTCTCCTCCTCCTCCTCCTCTCGCCTTCTACGGCTCTGCCCTTCTCCACTTCTCTCAGAGATCAAATCATATCTATTTATCTTACTCTCCCTCTTCAATTTGGGGCAATGAATTCAATGTAAGTTCAATTTTGTTTAATTGAATCAATCCAATTTGGGGCAATTTATAGGTTTAAGGATTGATATGAAATTCAATTTCGTATGTTGTAGTGGATTGAAGATTTGGTGGATAAAAGAATGAAGGTTGCGGTCAAATTCTATTGCTCTGGTTGCGGTCAAAAGAGGGATAGTTGCTGCTGTGCTATCCACAACCATGGTAACTCTCTCTCTCTCTCTCTGTTTCAACTGAAAGTTCTTCGAGTTTTCACTAAATCGGCTGTGGCAGTAAAGGCTTAAGCTTCTCTTGAGGTAGAGCTAGGATTTGATTCAATTAAATCTGTGGCAGTAAAGGCTTAAGCTTCATGGGCTTGTATTGCTTTTGTGATGCCTTTGTGATTGTTTGTGAGAAATGTGTGGGCTTTAGCAGTTTAGCTTTCTCTTATTTTGCGGGTTACTTTTATTGAAGTTTTGGATCAGCTTATGCCTGGTTTTGATCCTAAGATTGGGAAGTTAGCCCAAAGGGTTCTAATAAATCCACGAAGGATTGACTATCAAACTAGAGTATTTGCAAACAAGGTAACCTGTTGTCTTTTCTTCTGAATATTTTTCTCTTTATTGTTGTATCAAATTTTCATGTCTTCTTTGTTTTGTTATAGATCACCCCAGCAAAGGATGAGAAACCAGTCATCATTGAACTAATTGACGCAAAGACTGAGATACTCTATAGGTAACTTATAGTGTTTGAACCGATGTGATATATACCTTCATCATGATCATATTTTCATCTGTTAGCGTTACAGGGCTAATGTACTAGTCTGCTAATTGTAACCTAGTTTTGAAGTGAGGTATATGTTTAGAATTCCAAATTGATACCCCGAGTGTTTTGCTTTTAGATCCGGTTGACATGCTATTCACATTTGTAGGCATAAAAGGTTATTTGTAAGACAATTATTATGGGCCCTGGCTTTATTCCTCTCCCATGTAGATGTAGCATTAGAGCAAGTTCACACGTAGTCAAGAAAAAGCAAAGTCGAGAAGTCAAGAATTCGACCAGTCAATGTACTGTTCACTGCCACTGGACATGGGTTTCCACCCGTTTTTTTTCTTGACCGGTCAAGACTGTTCATCGTAGCACTGTTCATTCATTTTCACTGTTTCATTTTTCACTGTTCATCGAGTTGTTAATCTGTTTTATTCTACTGTTCATTTTTTACAATTTTTTTTTGTTACCGTTTGATTTAATATATATACATATTAATTGGTTGCCGTCAGATCTGCAAGTTAATTGAAACATACGGCTAAGATTACTTGACCGTTGCAATCAAATTTCCTATTCACCCAACGGCTAGCTTCCACGCGTCCAAGTCTGTCTCCCAATTCATGTCGCTAGGCGACAAAAGCAGTCAACAATTGCGGTCAGCAATTGCAGTCTAGCACCTCATTGGTGCGTTCCCTCCACGCCTCGTCTCCTCCGCGTCACTCTATGGTTGTCAGTCGCAACAGTCACCTCACATGCATGCTGGGCCGAGCTGGCAGCTGGGCAACATGGGTTATAAAATTAGTCATGGGCTTACCTTTTATTTTGACTAGGGGCATCAAAAGCCAAAACATGGCTGGACAATATTGGCCCGGTGGAGTTGCAAAAATTGTCTTGCCCGGTCACCACATCATCATTCTCCCCTTTTGCCCGGTCAAGCATCGACCGGTGCACTTGCTCTTAATTGCCACTGGAACACAAACTGAATGCGAAAGCCGAAAATTCTGCTATCCACCCAGGTCATGCTCACCTGGTGACGTGGCCGAACGACAGCCGTGAATTGGTATGGCTAGGCTATAGGTCTGGGTTTACTGGCTGTTTCGACGTGTTTTCCGGTAGGTTCGATCGCCGGTGACTGCAATTGAAGTATGAAAATTCATATTCTGTACAAGGTCTACATGATGGTACACTCGAAGAGGACTTTTGGTTCCACTACCGGGTCAGAGTGCTTCGGGTCGAGGGGGTTGTTGGTGTTCCTTACGCCGTCGATTCGGATTTCTTGGACTCCTTGGAGACATTTGGGATTGCTGGGTCTTGGGATTTCTTGGATCTCCATGGCAATTTTTCCGATCTCTGGCGCCTTGGATAAGAGTTTCAGATCGCAGAGGTGAGGAGCTTGTTTAACGTTATCGTAGTTCATCTCGATCGTAACTTACTATAACCAAGGGCAAATGTGTGGAAGGATTTGGAGGCGGAGGGAGTAGTTACTTGGCGAAGGAGAAGAGAAGCTCTGCTTCTTCTTGAGGAAGACGTGTTTTTTTCACTGACCTAAACGTAAACTGTCAAAAAGGTGAGCACCACCTAGGTGGATAGCAGACTCTCCAAAAGCTTGAGTCCATTATTAGAGTAGGCTGAGTAGTGAGTAGCTGAAATCAAAGGTTATTTTTTCTTTTCTTTTCATTGTGCATGTAAAATTGTGGTTTATATTGTGGCTTTTTATTTTTGTTAAATTAGTTATTATGAAAAGTAGTTAATTCAAAGTTAATTTGTTAATTTATAGGTGTTAGAGTAAAATGTCAAATCATGAGCCAAAACCGAAGCGATCAAAATTCATTGACGTACACATGGTTTAAAAGAACAAATGTTGAGTCTTCAAGTTCAAATGTGGTTTCTGAACCTTCCATATCCTCTCCAAATACTGATGTTGAACCTCAACCTTCCATTCCTGAACCACAAAATAATATCAATGCTCTTGAACGTGATCCTGGATTACGTTATGCCATATGGAAATATCCAGTGAATGAGCGTGATAGTATTCGAAAAGCCTATGTTTTGTTGGGTCCATTTTAACCCCAGTTAGAATTTCCATTCACCAAACAAGGGAGTCAACAACGTAAATTTAGGGTTGGGATTGGGCCCGGACCCGGACTGAAATTTTTTGGCCGGGCCTAAATAACATTTTTTCAGTTTAGGGACCGAGTTGGGCCAGGACCGATTTTTACGGGTCGGGTTTTCGGGCCCAACAAGCTGATTAAGGGAGGAAAAAAAAACATACAAACTGTCAAAACTTCACATTTTCACAAGATCAGTACCAAATAAATCCACCTGCTAAACAAGTTTCAAATTCCAACATAACAACACCAAATATCCACTGATGAACATGTCAATCTATTCAAGCAAATGATTCAATGATTCATCACAATTCAAGGCAAACCAAATGAATGAATCCACCTGCTGAACAAGTTTCAAATTCCAACATAACAACTCAACAAATCCCAGTAAGTTTCAAATCTTCCAAGTTCCAAATAAACAACCAAACAAGTTCATAATTCGGAAAAAAAAAAAAACAAAGTAAACAAGTTCATAAATAAACAACTAAGCAAGGAGGCAACTCCCAAGATCCAGCACTCCAGGTCTCCAGCTTCAGTAGCTTCATTTAAGTTCCATCCTAGCAGTGATTCAAAGATGCATATAACCCTTTTAGCTTGTGAGCTTAGAAACCCCCAAAATTGATGCAGACCAAATCACCAAAATTGATAGCAGATCTTCCTCGCAGATCAATCTTCTCACTGCCATGAATGATTGAACGGAAATCGCATAAGAGAGGTGAGTCGAAGAAGAGGTGGTATTGAACTTACAGTGGGTCGAACCGTCGAAGCAAAGCCGTGGGTAGGTGGCGACACAGTGGATCGGCGATTCTGGGTTAGAGATTAGGGAGAGTGCGAGACTTAGACTGAGAGGCTGAGGGAGTGAGTCAAAGAGAGGCTAAGAGAGTGAGTCGAAGACTGGGCTGAGAGACAGAGAGTGAGACTGAGAGAGGGTTCGGGTGAGTCGAAGAGAGGCTGAGGGTGAGTCGAAGTGTGGGAGAGGCGTTTAGGTTAGGGTTAGGTCTTTAGTTGGGATCGTAATCCCCTGCAGCATGCGTATTGTAAGCCTATTATCCTACCAATAATATACAGACATGTGTCAAAGAACACAACCTTCGGGCCTTCGGGCTTTTTTTTTTTTTTATTTCTGAGGCTCGGGCCCGGACCGTTTTATATTTATTTCGGACCGGGCCTTGCAAAACAGGAAAAGGAAAAACTTAAGCCCGGGCCGGTTCCGGGCTAAAATCTCAGCCCTAGATTTCAGTTTTCTTGGTTCAAGGACAATCGAGGATCACGTTCAAGATGAATAGATATGCATTTGAGGGTAAGGCTCACTACGTCCTCCCCTAACTAGGTGTACCTTTTTTTTAAATTAATAAAATTCTCTTACACTGTCGAAATTCTTCATAATATATATATATATATATATATATATATATATATATATATTTTTTTTTTTTTTTTTTTTTGTTTAAGAAATCTTAGCCCATCCAAACTTTTAATCAGGGATCCGTCACTGCCAGCTACTAAAGTACGTATATTTTAAGAGGTTTCAAACCTAGCCAAGTATAAAACCTATGCTATAAATTCTAGCTACTTCATCCCTATACAAGTAGTTGCAGAAATAGATCGAGACGCTGGCAAAATCCCGAAAGGAATATATTTGTTGTACCAAAAATGGTATTGTTGACTTCAGATCGATTTTCAACTAAAAGATTGTTATGGTTGGAACTTCATTGTCAACTGCGCAGTACTGGGAAACATGGTTAATTAATTAGAAGCATATAGCATGGCTGATTTTCATCAACACTTAATCTTAATCAACTAATTCAATACACATGTTAAAAATTTACAAACTGCTAAGCCAATACTTAAACTTGCAAAGTTGTGTGTTAGGACTTGTCAAGGAATCATTAATCCCAGAAAAAATTGCATCATGCATGTGTTTGTTAGGTGAGATGGATAACAACTAAAGCAGATCGATCTATAAACTAAGAGGAAGAGTATTCAAGCTGGTTTGATCTTCAGCAACAATAATTATTCTCTATCTTAAAATCTCAACAAGTAGCTAAGCTATGTATTGCATTGCATTGTCAACCATTTCGTGGTAGTCAACCATTTGTTTTAGGAAGATCACATTTTCTCACTTTAATTAAATTATTTTTCACCTTATGTTGCAAGCATAATATGAACAGAAAAATTATATGCTTAATATTGACATGAAAATTTGAAATCTATAAATAATGAAAACTCGAAATCCGTGAGTGCTGCACTGCAATTATTTGTGCAAAATTATTACATTAGCAAACACAGAAAAAAGCCGTTATACACTACTACACAAAAGGCTTCACACGACACCTCTCAGACGACGTAACACTGTTTTCCGTGGTGTGAATAATTTCTCATTATTGAGACGACGGTTGTAAAATTTCCGTCTTCTAATATGAATTCAACCAACGGGTGTTTTTCATGCTGAAATTATGTATTGCTTCAGAAAACGTTTATAAATGGAAGCGTGGTGTGAGGTTAAATTGTCACAGAGGCAACAAGTTTCGCACCAATTGGCACCAGTTAAATTTACTCAGCATGTAGTGTTTATACGACGGTTACTTTAAAACTGTGGTGTGAATCTATAGATTTGCAAGTTAAAAAATGTTCACCGACATTCCCTCCCATATTTCCCTCCATTTGTCTCCCCCAAATTTAGTTCCCTCTCAGCAGGCAATATGAGGTGGGAAAATTGAAAATTTTGAAGTGGCATTCAGACAACGTATATGTGAAAAACCATCGTCTGATGTCTTGTACATGCATATGCATCAACTAATTAATAATGCAATGGCCGGCTTCTCCATGTGTCTTAAAGCATGCCCCACTACACAATATATAGCATTCAGACCAAAAATAAAAAAATGCCCCAGCGACACAATTGCTATTTTGCTAGCATTCATTCTACAGCTACCCCGACACAATTGCCAGCATTCTCTTTAAAAAACTCCAGCCTACCTCGACCCCGACTCTCTCTTCGACTCTTCGAGCTACCCACACTCCGAAGCCTGAACCCAAAATCCACCTCCTCGGAAGCCCTGAACCCTAAATCCACAGCCTCCGAAGCCTAGAACCCTAAATCCCCGATTCTCTGGTACTAATCTCCGACTCCGAATCCCTAATTCCGAGATTTGTCTTCGAATCTGGTAAGTTCTCGTCCTCTCTATTGGGTGTTTGATTTGGGGGTTTCAGGTTTCTCGTCCTCTCGTCCTCGACACTCACTTTTGATTTCGGCCTAATCCCTCAGCCTAATACCTAAATCTAGTCGCTAACCCTAATCCCTCATTCCCTCAGCCTCTATTCGAGATTTCGACTGACCCTGACCCTCAGCCTCTCTTCGACTCACTCCCTCTGTCCCTCAGTTTCAGTCGCCGCCGACCCACCGCAAAGTTCGACTGTTCGGCCTTATCTCTAAGCTAGCTCTAACCTCTCAGTCAGTCATCTCACTCCCTCAGCCTCTCAGTCTCAGTCTTCCTATTCGTAATCTCGAACCGCTGAACCGCCGACCCACGGCTTTGCTTCGACCCACTGTAAGTAAACCTTCTCTCTATACTTCATTGTTGGGATGTTGGTCTCCGACCCATCGATCTCCAGTTAATAGATTTGATTATTTGAAATTTCATCTCACAACTCTCAATCTCCCTCAGTCCCTCATCTGAAATTTCATGAACCCAGTAAGTCAAGTAACCAATTATTTCAATTTTCAACCCAATCTCAGTAACTAACTCTCTGTTTTTGATTAAATAGTCTTAAATCTTACTCTTGGAGAGTTGGAGTCTTGGGGAGAGCGGAGGCCGGAACTCAGGAAGACGAGCAGTCGGAGTAGACAGGAGGAAGGAGGTGAGAAACTAAGAACGTGCGGACTGTGAATCTGTGAGTCTTCATTTGAAAATTGAAATTGCTTTGTGGGTTGTGGCTTCTTTGGTTAATTGATTATATATTTATATGCAGCTAAGCAGCTTGATCAGTTTTTTTTTTAATTATAATTTATATGCTTGATTGCTTGGCTGCTTCGTTGAAAGACAGAGAGGGATGGAAATTGCTTTGTGGCCTTGTGGCTTGTTTGATTAATGAATAATGATTATATATTTATATGAGTCTGTGTCTCTATGTATCAGTGTATGAAAGACACAAATGGTCAAATGGAATTGGTCAATTGGATTGGATAATTATGTTTGGTCATGGAAATGTTTGGTCAATTGGATTGGATAAAAATATATATATATTTCTGTTTGTAGTGCAATGCCATCAGGTTTTTCACCACAATACTCATCGGCGTACTTTTTGGTGTCATCTTCTGGAAGAAAGGGAACGTGTTGTAAGTTTAAGAACTTTAACTTACTATAAACTCCATTTGTCAATTTCTTTTTTTGTGTTCTTTTAATATGCGACCGAGTTACAAGTTTTCTCCAATCTGAGTTTAGACCTCCATAAAATGGTTTTTGTTTTGAACAAAGTTGTAGAGGATCCCATTCCTTTTTCTGTAAATATTGTCTCCTACAGTTCTCACACATATGATTTGTCAACAGAGGGAAACAACAAGATATTGTTAACCTTCTGGGAGCAACCTATTCTACTGTTCTTTTCCGTGGGAAATTGAATTATTTTTTGTAGTGTATGAATGGCCGTGATATGGGCTAACAATATTTTTGTTGTTTGTTTATATTCACTGAAGATTGTATCTTAATCTCAAATGAGCTAACAGCCACAATCTGGTGCTCCTACTTCCAGAAAGGTATGGTGCACTGCCCTTTGTTAAATGTGAACTTGTAGTTTATACAATATTACTGATTTGCTTTGTTTTGATGCAGAGGAGGTTCATACCAAAAGCTCATACAAAGGCTGAAGTTTAACCGTATAAGCTCCTCACTTTTTGTTCAAACCAATGTACTTTATTATTGATTATCCTTTTCTTTTCTGGTTAATTTGAACATGACTCACTTGTGCTGTTCTTTATGTCTCTATAGCGACCCGGAGGAGGAAGAGCAAGCTAGTCATGCTGAAAAGGAGAGGGAGCTGCTCATACGTTTCCATGTATGTATTACGACACTGATTGATTAGTTTGCATTGATATGATCTTGAGTATGTAAAGACCTGTGCATCAAGTTTGTCTTGGAATTGGCTGCTTCAAAGTTTGTATTTAACAAAATTGTTTGCCGTGCAGGTATAAGCAGGAGTAGTTGATTGTAGTCATTTAAGGGTGAGCTTCTTCTCCAAGTGCCAGGTTTGACGAGACTACAGTCTCTCAATTAATGTTGGATATTGTAAATGCATCACAGATTCAGACTTAAAAAGCCATCTCATGTACATTTTGGTGTAGGTCATTGTATTTTTGTGTAATAACCATGGTCATGTTGTTGAGGTTTGGAACTCCTTTTGTTTGCACACTTTTTCTTCTATCTATTTTTATATATCTGTTTTTCGACTCTTTTGCATTTTTCTTTCTTCTCTTATCCTTGTCTTTGGCTACTAGTTTTTGTTGTAAAATGTGAATCATATGAATATGTATCACAAATCTAACTAAATAAAATAAATTAGGATTTCTTCTATACTTGTGCAATATATATAGTTTGCTGTAAGTTCCATACTTCTGCATCTGTTTTCACCTATTTTCTGCATTTTGAGTTTTGTAGCCGTTTTGGTCTAGTTACATTCATATATCTCAGCTCTCAAATTTTTTGATTGCGGACATGGTGGCTGTGGCACGCATTCACTACAAGGGAAAACCCCTTTAGAGACAAAACTGTTTTGTCACCAATTCATACAATTTCGTCACTATCCAATATGGGTGACAAAATGATTTTGCCGCTAATTTTGTCTCTAAAACAGCGTGACAGATTATCATTAGTGACAATAGGTAAATTTTGTCACCCAATCATCAGGGCGACAAAATTCATTTTGTCCCCTATACACCTGCATTTCGTCTCTTAAAATCTTTCACAATTGCCGGGAAGCTCTAAATGGCGGGTAAATTCATTAAGGGTGACAAACAGAATTCGTCACCCATTTTTTGACCCAGAAACAATTTTTTAATTCCATTTTGTTTCTTATATTTAATCAATAGATATATTACTGATTCTTTATATCACTTTATTTGATATAATAAACAAGATTGAAATAAACTAATAGTCAGACTGAAACATACACTTTAATTCCAATAAAAGAATAACAATGTAGCATTAATCAACTCTTATCCAGCTTCAAAGAACTAAATCTACAACAAAGACAAGCTCTCTAACTAGACTAAAATGATCCTAGCAAATGTGGCCTAGAAAAACAACAGAGCCTAATACATAATCTATGTTCCATCTTCATGTTCTTCCTCATCTGTATCCCAAGTTCCCGGCCCATATCACCATCACCCAAACAATGAATGATTCTGCTCTTCATTACGTCGATCTCAACCTCATTTGCCAAAATATCTACCTGCATAGGGACAGGAACTTCTAGCTATCTCATCAACATAAACATTTGGAATGCAAAATATTAGATGGATTAAGTATAGGTGCTAGTGGTAGGCTACAAGAATGTATCAAAATATGGTCTGAATAATTTACCACTTTTAATTGCAGTTCATCTAGTTCTTCATTTAAGAGAGTAGTCTTTTGTTCCAATCGAAGCTTGAAAAGCCTTGTATCAGAGATGAATGCAGGAGACATATCATTCCCCTAAAAGATCATATGAGCTCAAATTAGTTTACCGTAAATATGGTCTGAATAATTTACCACTTTTGATTGCAGTTCATCTAGTTCTTCATTTAAGAGACTAGATCTTTCGTTCTAATTGAAGCTTGAAAAGCCTTGTATAAGAGATGAACGCAGGAGAGATATCATTCCCCTAAAAGATCATATGAGCTCAAATTAGTTGAGCAAACAATGGACTGAAATAAGCAGTTACAAAATAAGAGTAATATTGAAATGATGTCAATAAAATATTTTAGCAACAAATGTTTAGTAATCTGAACATACAAGTCGATCCAAAGATAAAAGAGAAAGAAAAGTAACAGATCATACTAAGCCTTGAATATTGCAATAATAACATAAATTGACAACTAAGACTAAAAGTACCACCTCAAATGGAAAATAAGAACAAGAAAAGTAACAGATCATACTAAGCCTTGAATATTGCAATAATAACATAAATTGACAACTAAGACTAAAAGTACCACCTCAAATGGAAAATAAGAACAGGAATGTTGCTTATCTCAAGTCACCAAAACAGACAAGTGTATGCAGGCATATAATCTCCACTTCAGCAATGTTGAAGCCTGACAAGTCCAATTTCTTCAAGAGTTTAAAGTCTGAATACATAAAGAACACCATAAAATTAGATACGTTTGCACGCTCTGTAGCATGGTGAATGACAGGATTGAGAACCTAATGAACACCAAGAACTCAAATATAACTAAGTGAAAATGAGTAAGTTTCAATAGACAAAAGAGATGCTCAGAAGAGGCAAACATGCATTACAAACCTCAAGGCGACAATGTTTCATTTTCACTTGCGCTTTTATGTTATGAATAAGGTTTATTGCCAATAACAAGGCAAATGCATCTAAAAGAAGAGAAATTAATCTCTTTAAATTGGCTATCTCCAAAGACCCTAGAAACTTCAAGGCCACCATATAGTTGTCTATTTGAAATCACACCACCACCAACCTGATGAGAACAAGTTAAAAGCATAAAGGATTTCACAACGTTTTAAGTAGATAACTAGATATAGATAAAAATACCACATAGAAGGTCACAAATGAAATAATACATTAGCAACATACATTATTTCTACTTGAGAAATACCACATCGCAGGGTTAACGATAAGGGATCTTATCATCAAGTACACTTCAAACTAAACAGTAGCTACTCCTCCAATATCATCGCACAACTCTTAAACCATTACAAAAAGCATAGAACTCAAGAGATGCTACGAGAATGTAAGTGGACATTAATTTCATAATATATATATATTTTGAAGTTCAAACAAGTCGATCTTGATGACATACTAAATAACAAGATATACTGATGCAGCTCTGATAAGTATTCACATTCTATACTAGAAGAATCAAGACTTGTTATCAACGGTAAGCCACACATACCTTTCCACTTCAAAGAGAGAAATTTTTCTGGACTTATTTGGCTCTCGAATTCGTTCACGGTGACTCTGGCTCTCGATTTCAATGACCAAGGAAACCATTATGAACATAAAAATGCATTGGCAGAAGTAAACCAATTCAATCACCCTATGTAGTTCATGGCCATCCAATCAAACTAATCCCAAAATCATAATTTGAAAAAGCTAATAAACTAAGAATCATACACATCAGGACTTCATGAAGCCAAAAAATCACATCTGGACTATAGGGTGCTACTGATTTAATTCAATAACTAAACATCAATCGAAAATCCATTCCAAAAGTAAAAAGACTATCACAAAAACAAACATATAAAACACAAACCTCGTGAGGAATCCCACTTGTCTCTTGGTAATCATCGTTATTCCTGTAAAGAAAAGGTAACACCAAAATTCTGTATTAAATCATAAATTGTTTGCAGAATTAAAATCATAACACAAAGTAAAATTTGCATGTCAGGTTTCAAATATCTTTATCTGTTTTTTACCCGATATAAGAGCAGTAACGAACAAAGGTCCAAAACTGTAAAACTTAGGGTTCACCAGCAGCTACAATACTGTGGATGAAAGTAAAAATTACCCGTTCAATTTAACAAATTGAAAATACCCAGCATTAAGATTATGCCTCAAACATGAAAAAAGTAAAAATAAATAACAAAAGCCCTGAAATCGTTTACCCTAAAATACTTGATTTGGGGCTGTCTGCTGGATGGTAGAGAAAGGAGAGAGGAGATGATACGGAGGTGAAGGTCGGAGTCGGTGGTTACAGGTTCGTGTGTGAAGGTCGTGCTGTTGGAAAGGGGGATCGTGAATGTGTCAATTGGAGAATGAACTCTTATTCACATCCTACGTTTCCTTAAACTACGCCGTTGAAGGAGGTCTTGATTTATTTCAAGTCCCGCTGAATTAGTTTTTAATTTAAGTTTTAATTTTTCTGCCAATGCTCTACCGAAATTTTACCCCCCCTTTTTTTTCCTTCACGAATGAAAATGTCCCGCTCTTGACCTCCCAATGTTCAGTGACAAAAGTGGTGTGTCACCTATTTTCATTATTTTGTCTCTCAAGCATGTCGCACATCTAAGCAAGGACGACGACTTTTAGGTGACAAAATAATTTTTTTTGACACTGATAACAAGAATTAGTGACGCAAATGTGCTTTGTCGCCTATACTTTTGTCTCTAAAGGGGTTTTCTCTTGTAGTGATTATGAATACGACCTTGGTCATTCCTCAATTGGATAAACGTTCATTCTGGCATGACTCAAGGTTGTTACAATTGCTCCATTTCCTTCTAAAGGTGTTTTGAGTGCTTTAGTTTATTGAGCATTAACATTGAGAAATCTCCCGTGGCTCATAAGTATACCAATCTCTATATCCATTATAGGAATAAGGTAATGATCCTCTGTGCTGACTTTATGTGTGTGTATATGTGCAGTAATTCGTACCTGAATTTATAAATTAATGTATGTATATGGCTGGATTATGCTTATTGAAAAATCGACAAGTGGATCGATACTGTTAAGGTCTGTTTCTGTCCAGAGTCATCATGTAATATATTCAGAGTATTTCTTTCTGTTTTTGGTTGCAATCTTATATTTTTTGATGTGGAAAAATTTCTATGCTGTTAGGCATTGTTGATCTATTATACAAATTGATTACTGTAGTCAACTATATTTCCATGACTAATATGCATAAACCTTATTCATGCTAGGGTCGGAGAAAACGAAAACTTATGTGCAGCAATATCATGCAAGAAGAAGAAAGCCAATGTTTTCGTTCCATTAATTGGAATAGTTGGTGGACTTGCTATAGGCATCTGACAAGGGTCTGGTCTAATCACTGAGCCTTGATCCTTGTCCACCTCATCTTAGGCCTTTTTGTTTTGAGGCTATGCTATCATGTTTGTAGCATCAATGGTTATATTATTTAGCATGAGAAGAAAAAGAAACAAGGTAATGAGCTCATGGCTGCAAAGTCTGCTGAAGCTCATGGACTGGAAGCTCTGAAATGCAATAGGCTTGAAATTTATTTTTAGGGCTGACCTGACAATTTTAAGTACATTTTTGGATGTATTTTGCAATGGGGGTTTCTTAGATGTGCTCCATTTGTGTATCAATACTAGCATATATTGTCAAATCCATTTAGGTACATTGTTGTGGATTATAACAATCATATATATATATTGGTAAATTACTATTTATTTGGTGATTTTTGATTCTAGCATTGAATATGAATCATTCTAGTAGGACAACAAATGAAAATGTCGTCTGATAAGGATTATAGGGTGGATTCAAACAAATTTTCAACAATTCACACGACGGTTCTTACCGATATCATTGTTGGATGCACACAAAGACGACAAGTATTAGCAAAAACCATCGTCTCAAATGTCACAATACAACGGTTCGAGTTATATCTGTCGTGTGAAGGCACACACACTAAACCGTAGTATGAGTAGAAGTCACACCACGCTAGAATCCTAAAAACCGTGGTATGAGTAGAAGTCACACCACGGCATATTTATGTCGACAGCTTGTCGACAGCATGTCGGCAGATCTGTCGGTCCATCAGACGACGGATTCAGCTGCAAACCGTCGACCCAATGATCGGTATACGACGGTTGAAAACCATCGTCTGACAGCGTTTCATCAGACGACGCCTCGATAGACCACGGAAATGCAAAACGTGAGACGACAGTTTTAAACCGTCGTGTGAAGCCTTTTGTGTAGTAGTGATATAAATAGATTGTTTGAGTCGAGAAGGAAAAAAATAAACAAACACGGACTAGATGACTTTGAGCGAAATTAATACTTCATTCTAATAATGGATCCAATCACTTCTTCTCAACACAAAACAAATAATTAGAGAACTTGAGCCCTCAATTGTCTCAGAACAAAGGTCAAATCCCTTTGCTTGTTAGGTGGGAGGTTTAACGACAGCAAAGCGGCCAAAGCCCCAAGCACATTTTCAATCACTTAATTACGTGAAGAATAAGAAATCAAGTCGATGGTGACCTTATTTTCAAATTTATAAACATTGATCGGTCCACACATATCAAAGTCTGAAATTATCTTCAGACCACAATCAATTTTATTGGGAACTCCACACTGGCAAGCAAAATATGCGAATCAAAAGCATATCAATGTCAGCCATGAATACTAATTTTATTTACATATATATAGTCTAACTTTACAAAGATTTAAAAATGTAACTCTCAAAAGACTGAGAACAATAATACAATGCGTCCAAATTTGAACAATATTACTTTAAGGACATAACCACATGGTTTTATAAGTGTCATAATCAATTTTAATACACAAATAACGTGCATGCATGAGTCATGACCTAGCTAGGCAAAGTTACATGATGCCCAGACCGATCCAGATCTTTGCCAAAATGTTGGAATATATGTATACCTAAATATTGGACTCATTATTGCTCTTCTTTTCTATCTTTTCCTGTAATACTTTGACTTTGTAGACAATAATGTGATCATTTTAAATTATTTGTTAACTATTTTTGTTTTTAAAGTAATATGTAGTGTTTGTGGCGCAAAAGATTAGCATGGTTAGCTATAGTCTTGTTCTGAAGGGGAGGCCCGTAAAAGGGGTAATTTGAGGCATTTTTTTTAAAGGAACGGAATCAGGTTTCATTAAAATCGACAACGTCTCTCCGTCAAGCTAGAGGAATCTAAGAATCCCTCAAATTACATCTCAAAGCCCACATAAAATTATTCAAATCCAAAAGCAAAAAAACCAAACTAAAAAAAGAAAAGACCGCAGACCTACACCATCCCAAACAAAACAGCTGACATGAAGCATCGACACCTAAGACCATCTTGGTGTACATCTCAGCAAACATCACAGCAAAGCTTCTGTCTAAGATAGTGTAGGGCTGCTACCCTAGCTCTTGGGAGAGGGTGTTCACCTCTAGCTTCTCCACAGCAAGGCCCACAGCTACCCCCTTTGTAGCCTTGGGTTTATTCCAATGACTACGAGGACGGCCTTTTTTCTTCGAAACCTTCCCAACAGCAGTAATGGAGACCTCCACCAAGAATCATTGTTGCAAATTAAATCAGAAGTTGTTTAATCGTTTTGCTTGTGTCTTATTAACATACAGTATTTACAAATTTTATATGATCAAATGCTTTTTGTTTTAGTTGGTTTCTTTGCGGCACTGGTAAAGAAATGTAGAGTTAAAATAATGAACTGTAACGATTACTAAATTACATGAGCATGGTGTCTTACAAGGAAAAGTCTAACAAAAGTTTTCTTTTCGGACGCCTTCTCTAGTTCTCTACATCCATCCTATATGTATTATGTGTGTCAATATATTTATATTTTCACTAAACTACTACATTTGCATCCTGTCTCCCTTGTCATAGCAATATATCTCTTTAGTTTACAAGCTAATTGGTGTATTAGAAACTCAAAAGTTTTCCCATCTCGTTTAGGGTTTGTTTGCATGTCTAACTTGGAAATTGGATTTATAATAGACAACTAATTGGACTATAATTTAGATTTTGATCGTCAAGACAGTTCCATATATACTACATGCAATAGCTAATCACTTACGAATGTATCCTAATGAAGTGCATAAGGTTTGTTCGAACAATATAAATTTCCTCTAGATTGCTATATGGTTAAGGCCTAATTCTTGAGTCTGTTGAGGACGTGCTCTTCATCGGGAAGCAAGGTTGAATAGTAATAAGTGATTATATAAACCAGTTAACAGATTTGACCTAATTTCCACCAAAGGGTAATTAAGAAGAGATTTTATTATTATTATTATTATTTATATAAGAATGAATTAAGAAGAGATTTTGATCGTAGCAAGGCATGAAGCCAATTTCTTTTTTGTTTGAAGTACAGGGAAACCAATTGAAGCACGATTCTGATACAGGCCCTCGAATATCATCGTATAATCTAAACCCTAAAAGGCCAAAGTTCATACTGCATGTACCTCATCAATGGTCATCATTTCATGTTCTCGCTTTTCTAGTAGGGCAAAAGGTTGGGGACTTTAGAGTTTGGAGTCTTAATTGAATTATTAACTGGACCAATCTAAGATACAATTATTTTAATCGTCTTTCCCTATAGCTTATATTTAGTATGACTTTTTGACCGCCCAAATATGAACACCAAATAAAGTACAGAGGATGTGATCGAATAACAATCACATTATAACAGTAACATAAAGTAATACCGCTCCTCGATCAGGTTGTAGTTTTATGACTAATCCCTAGAGTCTACGAGGTTCTAAGCAAATTTGGACTAAATTTGGAGAAAGTCAGTACAAGCTTTTGGAAAATCACATTATAACAGTAACATAAAGCAATACCTCTCCTAATTAAGGTTGAAATTTTTGTGACTAATCCCTATAGTCTACGAGGTTCTAAGCAAATCTGGACTAAATTTGGAGAAAGTCAGTACAAGCTTTTGGAAAATTGCAGCTTGTTATAAATGTTTAATGCCAAATTCACACACTATGACTTATCAACGGTCCAAAACTAGGATATTAATTGTAGTAGGCCAAACATGACCAACATTCACATTATTTGGTTCACATTTGTTGTTTGTTGGTTTTGATTTTCCTTAATAAATCCAAAAATGGATTAAACATGGTTAAGAGTTCAGACTATAGGGATTAAAAGAAAAGAAAACAAAGTTCAGAATAAATGAATTAATGATTTTCCTTAATATTCAGTTCAGAGATAAGTATAAAGTTAAAAGAAAACAAAATAATGACACACTGAAAACCTAGGGTAGAAAGCGATAATAAATGGTATGATTTTCACTTCTTTCCAAAAGAAATGTAAACTATCCGACTTATTTTTCTAAAATGGCTCTGCTAGGGTTGCGCTCCCGCCGCCCTTGGCCTCTCCTCCATCATCAATGGAGACCTATTCCGATCTCCTTTTCATCGGACTCATTGAGCATAACTGCAGCTGTCTCCTCCAAGAGGCCAAGGCTAGGCTTTTTACCTACCATGACCTCATTCTCTCAATCCCAATATGCTTTTGAAGCCCCGGTACTCTGTCTGCTGGGGAATGCGAATCGATTTACTTCATCCTGGACTGAGACGTCAAGGCGAGGTAGGTGTTCTTACCCAAATCGAGCCCGCCTGAAATCGTCACTGACGAACAAAGTTTTGGGCTTGAGGGAGGCTGTGCAGGCGAGCGGCTCCGCTTGGGCACTGTTGGCGGTGAAGCAAGTAGAGACAAGCCGTCGATCTGTAGCTTTGGCGACGAGCGGCTGTGCTTATCGCAGGAAGGGTGCGACGACAATGCTGATCGTGACTGAGGGGTCATGTGGTGGTGCAGTCGGTGGCATGGAACTGCTAGGTCATGATTGCGCAGCGCTAAGATTGGCTGGGCCTTTTGGGCTTGCTTACTCCTTTTGGGGCTGGGATGTGGTCTTTGGGCCTTATCTTGGGCCTCATGAGGAGTGGGTCAGCCTTCTAGGGATGAGTCTCATTTAGGGTTTATTTGCTTTGCCTATTTACTTGTCTTTTGTAACATAGTTTATAGGTTTTCTTGAATAAGTGAGCATGAGTACCGTCAAATGATCGGACCTAATCTATGTATCGCTGTGGTTTACCACAAACTCTTTATCTACCCATAGATGGTAGAGGGAGGATATGTAATGGTCATTTCTGGCCTGACTATTAATATATCGACATGATATTTTTCAAAAAAAAAAAAAAGTAAACTAAAACTATATATAAATTGAGCGAGAAATTTTAAATACACATCCGTAAGTACAATACACATGCTTATTAATTATTTTATAGGGTGCAACTATTGCCACCCTACCATTTTCTTAGTTCACCCAACACATAATTGAATTATTAAAAGACTATATTACCCAAATGCAAAATGACTAATAAGTACACTAATTTTTTTAAAATTCTAATCTGTATGGAAAACTAAATACATAACTAATTAATTAAATACAAAGACTACTTAATTTTTCATTGAATAACATTAATCTTCATCTTCTCCACCCAAATTTGAATTTATTAATTTTTTTTTTTAATCTTTTTGTTGCCTCCTCATTGTAATTGTGGTTCAATTCAAAAAACTATTAGTATGAACTTCATCATCTTTGCAATACCCTATGTAAAACACACACACATACAAAAAAAAAACTTTTCTTCATTGCTCATAGTTGTTAACTTACTAATTTTTTAACATGGATTAAAATAGATGAATATTGAAAATGAAAGAAATTTTTTTTTAAAATGGAAGTAAATCATATTATAATTTTATTAGGGAAATTTAATATATTCTATTTGGTATAAATTAAATGAGAGATTTTCGTTAAAAAAAAAATTCTTTAATTTGATATGTCATATAAGGATATGTCTGGAAAGAGAAATGAGTTAGATAAGTAAATATAATAATTGAAATTAATATGTAGGGTGTAATGAGCAAGTAGGGTGAACAAAGAAAATGGTAAGGTGGCAATAGCCGCACCCTATTTTATATTTTAAGTCAGATATTATAGGTAGTTTAAATTATCAAAACAGACATCTATGTATTGCAAGATGAAAAAAATAATCATATTTTTATTATCTTATTTCATAATTATGTATACTTTTTTTTTTAACCTTTAGTGCATCCTACCGTTATATGTTTACAATGTTAGAATTGTTGAGAATATATACATCCCACATGGGAAAAATGTGACCTTGGCTATGAGTTTATAAGGGTTTGGGTCACTCCATCCATTGCCAATTGGTTTTGGATGTGAACCCCAGATTACTTTATCATGGTATCAGAGCGGGTTACCCACATGTGCATGCCTAACGGCCACACGGGGTCCACGTCACCCCAAGTTGTTCCACGTGTATGGCTTGAAAATTCGCCACATGTGCGAGGGCGTGTTGAGAATATATACATCCCACATGGGAAAAATGAGACATTGCCTATGAGTTTATAAGGGTTTGAGCCACTCCATCAATTGCCAATTGGTTTTGGATGTGAACCCCAGATTACTTTATCAAGAATTATAACTTACCAACAAGTCACAGCTCACCGACAAATATAAATAATTAGATAAACTTTTATACATGGCCCCCTCATTTAATACAAGAATAAAGAAACCATCTCATTTATATTTTCCTTAAATAAATTGTAATTAAATGGAGTGAGAAACCATATAGTTTAGAATTTCATAATCGATGGCATTAAATGTTTTTAAATGGACTAAATACTGTTTAGTCCTTGAACTTTTGCCCTAAAAACACTTCAGTCCCTGGCCTTCTAATTTCACACGTTTAGTCCCTGTACTCTAAAATTTTGAACCAATAGGTCCTTGCCGTCCAAAAACTCGGTTAAATCGATGACGTGGCAATTCTTTCGCACCAAAATGTCCATTCTACCCTCAATTTTTTTTATTTAATTTATATATATTTTTTTCTTCTGTTTTCTCTTCTTCTTCCAGCTCCATCAAACCTCCGCCGTCCCCCCCTCACTTTCCCGGCCATTAACTAATAATTTCATTCTCCATCTCAAACCTCAAATCTTACCTTGTTCGTCATGTCTTGTTTCACCACTTTGCAATTGCTTTCTTCCTCTTGTTTCTGGTCCAGCCCGGTTTCGGTGGTCGGAAACTCTCCACTCTAGCGGAGCAGCAGCCACTGGTGCTCAAGTTCGACAACAACGCCCTTTTCAAGGGCAACATCACCGTCAATCTATTATGGTATGGTCACTTTACCCCAATCCAGCGCTCCATAATTGTAGACTTCATCCAGTCCCTCAGTTCCCAGCGTCGTGCCCCACTCCTTCCCTCAACTTCTTCCTGGTGGAAAACCACTGAGAAATACAAGATCGGATCTTCCACCGTCCCCACCACCAGTCCCTACGACATCCTCTGCGGCGTCCCCTACACTGCCCTCTACACCGCGCTCCCCATTCACTGAGAGCCAAATTTGCTCTAGGACAAACATCAGCTTCGAAATCGAACCCAGAAGACCAGAAAAGCCGTAGTGGACGGTGAACACCCAAAACACCAATTCCATCAAAATTCAACTATAATCGAAATCAAGCACATCAATGTGCAGAGCATGAAGAGTAGATTAATTTTCTCACCTCATGCACTACCAATTTCGGCCAGAGCTGTAAGAAAAAGCCCAGAAACAGTCGGAGAATTTTGGCGTCGATTCTCGCTCCATGGTTGACGGAAGACCAAAACGATTCCAGACGGACGTCGGCGACGTCGAGGTGGCTCGAACACTAAACCACCCCCAACCCCACCGGCCGACGTTCATCGTCTTCTCCCGAGATCTGATCATCTTCTCTCTAGGCCTCGATTTCGAGTTCGAATCGGAGCTCCAAACAGCTGCTAGCATTCCTCCGCCGACGCCTTTTGAAGTTTGGCGGTGTTTGGCTGAGGCTTCTGGCCCAATATGGCCGGTTGGGGTTCACAGCTCAGCGAGAAATAATGAAGAGAAGAGAGGGAGTAAGGAAGCGGAGAAGAAGAGATAACCAGACCAAAAAAAAAAGACAAAAAACAAAACAAACAAACAAATAGAAAAAGAGAAAAGAAAAAAGAATTAAAAAAAAAGAATAAATTTATTTAAAAAAAATTGAGGGTAGAATAGACATTTTTGTGCGAAAGAATTGCCACGTCATCGATTTAACCGAGTTTTTGGTCGGCAATGACCTATTGGTTCAAAATTTTAGAGTACAGGGACTAAACGTGTGAATGAAGGCCAGGGACTGAAGTGTTTTTAGGGCAAAACTTCAAGGACTAAACAATATTTAGTCCTTTTTAAATATATCGCTTTACTCCTATTTTAGTTAATTTCTTTTTTTTGTTTATAATATAAAACATCATAGATAGAAAACTTTGTAATTGTTAATCTTTTTGTCCCTCCAGTGACAACTTATTCGTAGTTCCGCTACTGTGGATAAACTACTGATATAGTTTTGGTTGAATGCTCAACTCAAAATTTTATATTTGATCAACAAGGCGTTTGGTGGATGAGAACTCAAATAATACAAAACATATTTCTAGGCAATGAAACAATAATAAATCTTTATGGTTTTCCCAATAACTAACTCAAGTAATCAATGTGGTGATTTA